>NC_134176.1:46037790-46257790 GCF_964188355.1 Buteo buteo | reverse complement strand
CTTTTTTCTGGAAAAGGCGAACGGTCGGATCCTTCTCCCACGAGGAAGGGCCCAGCCCTGAAAGCTCTTGCTGCTCTTCACCGTCCCTTGGCACCCTACCTACAGGCACAACAGCACTGGGGATCTGTGCTTTCCCAGAGACGGAACATCTCACGGGGCTCAGTCTCGGCAAGCCTCTTTCTGAAAAGGCGAACGGTCGGATCCTTCTCCCACGAGGAAGGGCCCAGCCCTGAAAGCTCTTGCTGCTCTTCACCGTCCCTTGGCACCCTACCTACAGGCACAACAGCACTGGGGATCTGTGCTTTCCCAGAGACGGAACATCTCACGGCGCTCAGTCTCGGCAAGCCTCTTTCTGAAAAGGCGAACGGTCGGATCCTTCTCCCACGAGGAAGGGCCCAGCCCTGAAAGCTCTTGCTGCTCTTCACCGTCCCTTGGCACCCTACCTACAGGCACAACAGCACTGGGGATCTGTGCTTTCCCAGAGACGGAATATCTCACGGGGCTCAGTCTCGGCAAGCCTCTTTCTGAAAAGGCGAACGGTCGGATCCTTCTCCCACGAGGAAGGGCCCAGCCCTGAAAGCTCTTGCTGCTCTTCACCGTCCCTTGGCACCCTACCTACAGGCACAACAGCACTGGGGATCTGTGCTTTCCCAGAGACGGAACATCTCACGGGGCTCAGTCTCGGCAAGCCTCTTTCTGAAAAGGCGAACGGTCGGATCCTGCTCCCACGAGGAAGGGCCCAGCCCTGAAAGCTCTTGCTGCTCTTCACCGTCCCTTGTGGCCCTACCTACAGGCACAACAGCACTGGGGATCTGTGCTTTCCCAGAGACGGAACATCTCGTGGCGCTACGCCTCGGCAGAGCCTCTTTTTTTTGGAAAAGGCGAACGGTCGGATCCTTCTCCCACGAGGAAGGGCCCAGCCCTGAAAGCTCTTGCTGCTCTTCACCGCCCCTTGGCACCCTACCTACAGGCACAACAGCACTGGGGATCTGTGCTTTCCCAGAGACGGAACATCTCACGGGGCTCAGTCTCGGTAAGCCTCTTTCTGAAAAGGCGAACGGTGCGATCCTTCTCCCACGAGGAAGGGCCCAGCCCTGAAAGCTCTTGCTGCTCTTCACCGTCCCTTGGCACCCTACCTACAGGCACAACAGCACTGGGGATCTGTGCTTTCCCAGAGACGGAACATCTCACGGGGCTCAGTCTCGGCAAGCCTGTTTCTGAAAAGGCGAACGGTCGGATACTTGTCCCACGAGGAAGGGCCCAGCCCTGAAAGCTCTTGCTGCTCTTCACCGCCCCTTGTGGCCCTACCTACAGGCACAACAGCAGTGGGGATCTGTGCTTTCCCAGAGACGGAACATCTCACGGGGCTCAGTCTCGGCAAGCCTCTTTCTGAAAAGGCGAACGGTCGGATATTTGTCCCACGAGGAAGGGCCCAGCCCTGAAAGCTCTTGCTTCTCTTCACCGTCCCTTGTGGCCCTACCTACAGGCACAACAGCACTGGGGATCTGTGCTTTCCCAGAGACGGAACATCTCACGGGGCTCAGTCTCGGCAAGCCTCTTTCTGAAAAGGCGAACGGTCGGATCCTTCTCCCACGAGGAAGGGCCCAGCCCTGAAAGCTCTTGCTGCTCTTCACCGTCCCTTGGCACCCTACCTACAGGCACAACAGCACTGGGGATCTGTGCTTTCCCAGAGACGGAACATCTCACGGGGCTCAGTCTCGGCAAGCCTCTTTCTGAAAAGGCGAACGGTGCGATCCTTCTCCCACGACGAAGGGCCCAGCCCTGAAAGCTCTTGCTACTCTTCACCGCCCCTTGGCACCCTACCTACAGGCACAACAGCACTGGGGATCTGTGCTTTCCCAGAGACGGAACATCTCACGGGGCTCAGTCTCGGCAAGCCTCTTTCTGAAAAGGCGAACGGTCGGATCCTTCTCCCACGAGGAAGGGCCCAGCCCTGAAAGCTCTTGCTGCTCTTCACCGCCCCTTGGCACCCTACCTACAGGCACAACAGCACTGGGGATCTGTGCTTTCCCAGAGACGGAATATCTCACGGGGCTCAGTCTCGGCAAGCCTCTTTCTGACAAGGCGAACGGTCGGCTCCTTTTCCCACGAGGAAGGGCCCAGCCCTGAAAGCTCTTGCTGCTCTTCACCGTCCCTTGTGGCCCTACCTACAGGCACAACAGCACTGGGGATCTGTGCTTTCCCAGAGACGGAACATCTCGTGGCGCTACGCCTCGGCAGAGCCTCTTTTTTCTGGAAAAGGCGAACGGTCGGATCCTTCTCCCACGAGGAAGGGCCCAGCCCTGAAAGCTCTTGCTGCTCTTCACCGCCCCTTGGCACCCTACCTACAGGCACAACAGCACTGGGGATCTGTGCTTTCCCAGAGACGGAATATCTCACGGGGCTCAGTCTCGGCAAGCCTCTTTCTGAAAAGGCGAACGGTCGGATACTTGTCCCACGAGGAAGGGCCCAGCCCTGAAAGCTCTTGCTGCTCTTCACCGTCCCTTGTGGCCCTACCTACAGGCACAACAGCACTGGGGATCTGTGCTTTCCCAGAGACGGAACATCTCACGGGGCTCAGTCTCGGCAAGCCTCTTTCTGAAAAGGCGAACGGTCGGATCCTTCTCCCACGAGGAAGGGCCCAGCCCTGAAAGCTCTTGCTGCTCTTCACCGTCCCTTGGCACCCTACCTACAGGCACAACAGCACTGGGGATCTGTGCTTTCCCAGAGACGGAATATCTCACGGCGCTCAGTCTCGGCAAGCCTCTTTCTGAAAAGGCGAACGGTCGGATCCTTCTCCCACGAGGAAGGGCCCAGCCCTGAAAGCTCTTGCTGCTCTTCACCGCCCCTTGGCACCCTACCTACAGGCACAACAGCACTGGGGATCTGTGCTTTCCCAGAGACGGAACATCTCACGGGGCTCAGTCTCGGCAAGCCTCTTTCTGAAAAGACGAACGGTGCGATCCATCTCCCCCGAGGAAGGGCCCAGCCCTGAAAGCTCTTGCTGCTCTTCACCGTCCCTTGGCACCCTACCTACAGGCACAACAGCACTGGGGATCTATGCTTTCGCAGAGACGGAACATCTCGTAGTGCTACGCCTCGGCAGAGCCTCTTTTTTTTGGAAAAGGCGAACGGTCGGATCCTTCTCCCACGAGGAAGGGCCCAGCCCTGAAAGCTCTTGCTGCTCTTCACCGCCCCTTGGCACCCTACCTACAGGCACAACAGCACTGGGGATCTGTGCTTTCCCAGAGACGGAACATCTCACGGGGCTCAGTCTCGGCAAGCCTCTTTCTGAAAAGACGAACGGTGCGATCCATCTCCCCCGAGGAAGGGCCCAGCCCTGAAAGCTCTTGCTGCTCTTCACCGCCCCTTGGCACCCTACCTACAGGCACAACAGCACTGGGGATCTGTGCTTTCCCAGAGACGGAACATCTCACGGGGCTCAGTCTCGGCAAGCCTCTTTCTGAAAAGGCGAACGGTCGGATCCTTCTCCCACGAGGAAGGGCCCAGCCCCGAAAGCTCTTGCTGCTCTTCACCGTCCCTTGGCACCCTACCTACAGGCACAACAGCACTGGGGATCTGTGCTTTCCCAGAGACGGAACATCTCACGGGGCTCAGTCTCGGCAAGCCTCTTTCTGAAAAGACGAACGGTGCGATCCATCTCCCCCGAGGAAGGGCCCAGCCCTGAAAGCTCTTGCTGCTCTTCACCATCCCTTGGCACCCTACCTACAGGCACAACAGCACTGGGGATCTATGCTTTCGCAGAGACGGAACATCTCGTAGTGCTACGCCTCGGCAGAGCCTCTTTTTTTTGGAAAAGGCGAACGGTCGGATCCTTCTCCCACGAGGAAGGGCCCAGCCCTGAAAGCTCTTGCTGCTCTTCACCGCCCCTTGGCACCCTACCTACAGGCACAACAGCACTGGGGATCTGTGCTTTCCCAGAGACGGAACATCTCACGGGGCTCAGTCTCGGCAAGCCTCTTTCTGAAAAGGCGAACGGTCGGATTCTTCTCCCACGAGGAAGGGCCCAGCCCTGAAAGCTCTTGCTGCTCTTCACCGTCCCTTGGCACCCTACCTACAGGCACAACAGCACTGGGGATCTGTGCTTTCCCAGAGACGGAACATCTCACGGCGCTCAGTCTCGGCAAGCCTCTTTCTGAAAAGACGAACGGTGCGATCCATCTCCCCCGAGGAAGGGCCCAGCCCTGAAAGCTCTTGCTGCTCTTCACCGCCCCTTGGCACCCTACCTACAGGCACAACAGCACTGGGGATCTGTGCTTTCCCAGAGACGGAACATCTCACGGGGCTCAGTCTCGGCAAGCCTCTTTCTGAAAAGGCGAACGGTCGGATCCTTCTCCCACGAGGAAGGGCCCAGCCCTGAAAGCTCTTGCTGCTCTTCACCGTCCCTTGGCACCCTACCTACAGGCACAACAGCACTGGGGATCTGTGCTTTCCCAGAGACGGAACATCTCACGGGGCTCAGTCTCGGCAAGCCTCTTTCTGAAAAGGCGAACGGTCGGATCCTTCTCCCACGAGGAAGGGCCCAGCCCTGAAAGCTCTTGCTGCTCTTCACTGTCCCTTGGCACCCTACCTACAGGCACAACAGCACTGGGGATCTGTGCTTTCCCAGAGACGGAATATCTCACGGCGCTCAGTCTCGGCAAGCCTCTTTCTGAAAAGGCGAACGGTCGGATCCTTCTCCCACGAGGAAGGGCCCAGCCCTGAAAGCTCTTGCTGCTCTTCACCGCCCCTTGGCACCCTACCTACAGGCACAACAGCACTGGGGATCTGTGCTTTCCCAGAGACGGAACATCTCACGGGGCTCAGTCTCGGCAAGCCTCTTTCTGAAAAGACGAACGGTGCGATCCTTCTCCCACGACGAAGGGCCCAGCCCTGAAAGCTCTTGCTGCTCTTCACCGTCCCTTGGCACCCTACCTACAGGCACAACAGCACTGGGGATCTGTGCTTTCCCAGAGACGGAATATCTCACGGGGCTCAGTCTCGGCAAGCCTCTTTCTGAAAAGGCGAACGGTCGGATCCTTCTCCCACGAGGAAGGGCCCAGCCCTGAAAGCTCTTGCTGCTCTTCACCGTCCCTTGGCACCCTACCTACAGGCACAACAGCACTGGGGATCTGTGCTTTTCCAGAGACGGAACATCTCACGGGGCTCAGTCTCGGCAAGCCTCTTTCTGAAAAGGCGAACGGTCGGATCCTTCTCCCACGAGGAAGGGCCCAGCCCTGAAAGCTCTTGCTGCTCTTCACCGTCCCTTGGCACCCTACCTACAGGCACAACAGCACTGGGGATCTGTGCTTTCCCAGAGACGGAATATCTCACGGCGCTCAGTCTTGGCAAGCCTCTTTCTGAAAAGGCGAACGGTCGGATCCTTCTCCCACGAGGAAGGGCCCAGCCCTGAAAGCTCTTGCTGCTCTTCACCGCCCCTTGGCACCCTACCTACAGGCACAACAGCACTGGGGATCTGTGCTTTCCCAGAGACGGAACATCTCACGGGGCTCAGTCTCGGCAAGCCTCTTTCTGAAAAGACGAACGGTGCGATCCTTCTCCCACGACGAAGGGCCCAGCCCTGAAAGCTCTTGCTGCTCTTCACCGTCCCTTGGCACCCTACCTACAGGCACAACAGCACTGGGGATCTGTGCTTTCCCAGAGACGGAATATCTCACGGGGCTCAGTCTCGGCAAGCCTCTTTCTGAAAAGGCGAACGGTCGGATCCTTCTCCCACGAGGAAGGGCCCAGCCCTGAAAGCTCTTGCTGCTCTTCACCGTCCCTTGGCACCCTACCTACAGGCACAACAGCACTGGGGATCTGTGCTTTCCCAGAGACGGAACATCTCACGGGGCTCAGTCTCGGCAAGCCTCTTTCTGAAAAGGCGAACGGTCGGATCCTTCTCCCACGAGGAAGGGCCCAGCCCTGAAAGCTCTTGCTGCTCTTCACCGTCCCTTGGCACCCTACCTACAGGCACAACAGCACTGGGGATCTGTGCTTTCCCAGAGACGGAACATCTCACGGCGCTCAGTCTCGGCAAGCCTCTTTCTGAAAAGGCGAACGGTCGGATACTTGTCCCACGAGGAAGGGCCCAGCCCTGAAAGCTCTTGCTGCTCTTCACCGCCCCTTGGCACCCTACCTACAGGCACAACAGCACTGGGGATCTGTGCTTTCCCAGAGACGGAACATCTCACGGGGCTCAGTCTCGGCAAGCCTCTTTCTGAAAAGACGAACGGTGCGATCCATCTCCCCCGAGGAAGGGCCCAGCCCTGAAAGCTCTTGCTGCTCTTCACCGTCCCTTGGCACCCTACCTACAGGCACAACAGCACTGGGGATCTATGCTTTCGCAGAGACGGAACATCTCGTAGTGCTACGCCTCGGCAGAGCCTCTTTTTTTTGGAAAAGGCGAACGGTCGGATCCTTCTCCCACGAGGAAGGGCCCAGCCCTGAAAGCTCTTGCTGCTCTTCACCGCCCCTTGGCACCCTACCTACAGGCACAACAGCACTGGGGATCTGTGCTTTCCCAGAGACGGAACATCTCACGGGGCTCAGTCTCGGCAAGCCTCTTTCTGAAAAGGCGAACGGTCGGATTCTTCTCCCACGAGGAAGGGCCCAGCCCTGAAAGCTCTTGCTGCTCTTCACCGTCCCTTGGCACCCTACCTACAGGCACAACAGCACTGGGGATCTGTGCTTTCCCAGAGACGGAACATCTCGTGGCGCTCAGTCTCGGCAAGCCTCTTTCTGAAAAGACGAACGGTGCGATCCATCTCCCCCGAGGAAGGGCCCAGCCCTGAAAGCTCTTGCTGCTCTTCACCGCCCCTTGGCACCCTACCTACAGGCACAACAGCACTGGGGATCTGTGCTTTCCCAGAGACGGAACATCTCACGGGGCTCAGTCTCGGCAAGCCTCTTTCTGAAAAGGCGAACGGTCGGATCCTTCTCCCACGAGGAAGGGCCCAGCCCTGAAAGCTCTTGCTGCTCTTCACCGTCCCTTGGCACCCTACCTACAGGCACAACAGCACTGGGGATCTGTGCTTTCCCAGAGACGGAACATCTCACGGGGCTCAGTCTCGGCAAGCCTCTTTCTGAAAAGGCGAACGGTCGGATCCTTCTCCCACGAGGAAGGGCCCAGCCCTGAAAGCTCTTGCTGCTCTTCACCGTCCCTTGGCACCCTACCTACAGGCACAACAGCACTGGGGATCTGTGCTTTCCCAGAGACGGAATATCTCACGGCGCTCAGTCTCGGCAAGCCTCTTTCTGAAAAGGCGAACGGTCGGATCCTTCTCCCACGAGGAAGGGCCCAGCCCTGAAAGCTCTTGCTGCTCTTCACCGCCCCTTGGCACCCTACCTACAGGCACAACAGCACTGGGGATCTGTGCTTTCCCAGAGACGGAACATCTCACGGGGCTCAGTCTCGGCAAGCCTCTTTCTGAAAAGACGAACGGTGCGATCCTTCTCCCACGACGAAGGGCCCAGCCCTGAAAGCTCTTGCTGCTGTTCACCGTCCCTTGGCACCCTACCTACAGGCACAACAGCACTGGGGATCTGTGCTTTCCCAGAGACGGAATATCTCACGGGGCTCAGTCTCGGCAAGCCTCTTTCTGAAAAGGCGAACGGTCGGATCCTTCTCCCACGAGGAAGGGCCCAGCCCTGAAAGCTCTTGCTGCTCTTCACCGTCCCTTGGCACCCTACCTACAGGCACAACAGCACTGGGGATCTGTGCTTTCCCAGAGACGGAACATCTCACGGGGCTCAGTCTCGGCAAGCCTCTTTCTGAAAAGGCGAACAGTCGGATCCTTCTCCCACGAGGAAGGGCCCAGCCCTGAAAGCTCTTGCTGCTCTTCACCGTCCCTTGGCACCCTACCTACAGGCACAACAGCACTGGGGATCTGTGCTTTCCCAGAGACGGAATATCTCACGGCGCTCAGTCTTGGCAAGCCTCTTTCTGAAAAGGCGAACGGTCGGATCCTTCTCCCACGAGGAAGGGCCCAGCCCTGAAAGCTCTTGCTGCTCTTCACCGCCCCTTGGCACCCTACCTACAGGCACAACAGCACTGGGGATCTGTGCTTTCCCAGAGACGGAACATCTCACGGGGCTCAGTCTCGGCAAGCCTCTTTCTGAAAAGACGAACGGTGCGATCCTTCTCCCACGACGAAGGGCCCAGCCCTGAAAGCTCTTGCTGCTGTTCACCGTCCCTTGGCACCCTACCTACAGGCACAACAGCACTGGGGATCTGTGCTTTCCCAGAGACGGAATATCTCACGGGGCTCAGTCTCGGCAAGCCTCTTTCTGAAAAGGCGAACGGTCGGATCCTTCTCCCACGAGGAAGGGCCCAGCCCTGAAAGCTCTTGCTGCTCTTCACCGTCCCTTGGCACCCTACCTACAGGCACAACAGCACTGGGGATCTGTGCTTTCCCAGAGACGGAACATCTCACGGGGCTCAGTCTCGGCAAGCCTCTTTCTGAAAAGACGAACGGTGCGATCCTTCTCCCACGACGAAGGGCCCAGCCCTGAAAGCTCTTGCTGCTCTTCACCGTCCCTTGGCACCCTACCTACAGGCACAACAGCACTGGGGATCTGTGCTTTCCCAGAGACGGAACATCTCACGGGGCTCAGTCTCGGCAAGCCTCTTTCTGAAAAGGCGAACGGTCGGATCCTTCTCCCACGAGGAAGGGCCCAGCCCTGAAAGCTCTTGCTGCTCTTCACCGTCCCTTGGCACCCTACCTACAGGCACAACAGCACTGGGGATCTGTGCTTTCCCAGAGACGGAACATCTCACGGCGCTCAGTCTCGGCAAGCCTCTTTCTGAAAAGGCGAACGGTCGGATCCTTCTCCCACGAGGAAGGGCCCAGCCCTGAAAGCTCTTGCTGCTCTTCACCGCCCCTTGGCACCCTACCTACAGGCACAACAGCACTGGGGATCTGTGCTTTCCCAGAGACGGAACATCTCACGGGGCTCAGTCTCGGCACGCCTGTTTCTGAAAAGGCGAACGGTCGGATACTTGTCCCACGAGGAAGGGCCCAGCCCTGAAAGCTCTTGCTGCTCTTCACCGCCCCTTGGCACCCTACCTACAGGCACAACAGCACTGGGGATCTGTGCTTTCCCAGAGACGGAACATCTCACGGGGCTCAGTCTCGGCAAGCCTCTTTCTGAAAAGACGAACGGTGCGATCCATCTCCCCCGAGGAAGGGCCCAGCCCTGAAAGCTCTTGCTGCTCTTCACCGTCCCTTGGCACCCTACCTACAGGCACAACAGCACTGGGGATCTATGCTTTCGCAGAGACGGAACATCTCGTAGTGCTACGCCTCGGCAGAGCCTCTTTTTTTTGGAAAAGGCGAACGGTCGGATCCTTCTCCCACGAGGAAGGGCCCAGCCCTGAAAGCTCTTGCTGCTCTTCACCGCCCCTTGGCACCCTACCTACAGGCACAACAGCACTGGGGATCTGTGCTTTCCCAGAGACGGAACATCTCACGGGGCTCAGTCTCGGCAAGCCTCTTTCTGAAAAGACGAACGGTGCGATCCATCTCCCCCGAGGAAGGGCCCAGCCCTGAAAGCTCTTGCTGCTCTTCACCGCCCCTTGGCACCCTACCTACAGGCACAACAGCACTGGGGATCTGTGCTTTCCCAGAGACGGAACATCTCACGGGGCTCAGTCTCGGCAAGCCTCTTTCTGAAAAGGCGAACGGTCGGATCCTTCTCCCACGAGGAAGGGCCCAGCCCTGAAACCTCTTGCTGCTCTTCACCGTCCCTTGGCAGCCTACCTACAGGCACAACAGCACTGGGGATCTGTGCTTTCCCAGAGACGGAACATCTCACGGGGCTCAGTCTCGGCAAGCCTCTTTCTGAAAAGGCGAACGGTCGGATACTTGTCCCACGAGGAAGGGCCCAGCCCTGAAAGCTCTTGCTGCTCTTCACCGTCCCTTGGCACCCTACCTACAGGCACAACAGCACTGGGGATCTGTGCTTTCCCAGAGACGGAACATCTCACGGGGCTCAGTCTCGGCAAGCCTCTTTCTGAAAAGACGAACGGTCGGATCCATCTCCCCCGAGGAAGGGCCCAGCCCTGAAAGCTCTTGCTGCTCTTCACCGTCCCTTGGCACCCTACCTACAGGCACAACAGCACTGGGGATCTATGCTTTCGCAGAGACGGAACATCTCGTAGTGCTACGCCTCGGCAGAGCCTCTTTTTTTTGGAAAAGGCGAACGGTCGGATCCTTCTCCCACGAGGAAGGGCCCAGCCCTGAAAGCTCTTGCTGCTCTTCACCGCCCCTTGGCACCCTACCTACAGGCACAACAGCACTGGGGATCTGTGCTTTCCCAGAGACGGAACATCTCACGGGGCTCAGTCTCGGCAAGCCTCTTTCTGAAAAGGCGAACGGTCGGATCCTTCTCCCACGAGGAAGGGCCCAGCCCTGAAAGCTCTTGCTGCTCTTCACCGTCCCTTGGCACCCTACCTACAGGCACAACAGCACTGGGGATCTGTGCTTTCCCAGAGACGGAACATCTCACGGCGCTCAGTCTCGGCAAGCCTCTTTCTGAAAAGACGAACGGTGCGATCCATCTCCCCCGAGGAAGGGCCCAGCCCTGAAAGCTCTTGCTGCTCTTCACCGCCCCTTGGCACCCTACCTACAGGCACAACAGCACTGGGGATCTGTGCTTTCCCAGAGACGGAACATCTCACGGGGCTCAGTCTCGGCAAGCCTCTTTCTGAAAAGGCGAACGGTCGGATCCTTCTCCCACGAGGAAGGGCCCAGCCCTGAAAGCTCTTGCTGCTCTTCACCGTCCCTTGGCACCCTACCTACAGGCACAACAGCACTGGGGATCTGTGCTTTCCCAGAGACGGAACATCTCACGGGGCTCAGTCTCGGCAAGCCTCTTTCTGAAAAGGCGAACGGTCGGATCCTTCTCCCACGAGGAAGGGCCCAGCCCTGAAAGCTCTTGCTGCTCTTCACCGTCCCTTGGCACCCTACCTACAGGCACAACAGCACTGGGGATCTGTGCTTTCCCAGAGACGGAATATCTCACGGCGCTCAGTCTCGGCAAGCCTCTTTCTGAAAAGGCGAACGGTCGGATCCTTCTCCCACGAGGAAGGGCCCAGCCCTGAAAGCTCTTGCTGCTCTTCACCGCCCCTTGGCACCCTACCTACAGGCACAACAGCACTGGGGATCTGTGCTTTCCCAGAGACGGAACATCTCACGGGGCTCAGTCTCGGCAAGCCTCTTTCTGAAAAGACGAACGGTGCGATCCTTCTCCCACGACGAAGGGCCCAGCCCTGAAAGCTCTTGCTGCTCTTCACCGTCCCTTGGCACCCTACCTACAGGCACAACAGCACTGGGGATCTGTGCTTTCCCAGAGACGGAATATCTCACGGCGCTCAGTCTCGGCAAGCCTCTTTCTGAAAAGGCGAACGGTCGGATCCTTCTCCCACGAGGAAGGGCCCAGCCCTGAAAGCTCTTGCTGCTCTTCACCGTCCCTTGGCACCCTACCTACAGGCACAACAGCACTGGGGATCTGTGCTTTCCCAGAGACGGAACATCTCACGGGGCTCAGTCTCGGCAAGCCTCTTTCTGAAAAGGCGAACGGTCGGATCCTTCTCCCACGAGGAAGGGCCCAGCCCTGAAAGCTCTTGCTGCTCTTCACCGTCCCTTGGCACCCTACCTACAGGCACAACAGCACTGGGGATCTGTGCTTTCCCAGAGACGGAATATCTCACGGCGCTCAGTCTTGGCAAGCCTCTTTCTGAAAAGGCGAACGGTCGGATCCTTCTCCCACGAGGAAGGGCCCAGCCCTGAAAGCTCTTGCTGCTCTTCACCGCCCCTTGGCACCCTACCTACAGGCACAACAGCACTGGGGATCTGTGCTTTCCCAGAGACGGAACATCTCACGGGGCTCAGTCTCGGCAAGCCTCTTTCTGAAAAGACGAACGGTGCGATCCTTCTCCCACGACGAAGGGCCCAGCCCTGAAAGCTCTTGCTGCTGTTCACCGTCCCTTGGCACCCTACCTACAGGCACAACAGCACTGGGGATCTGTGCTTTCCCAGAGACGGAATATCTCACGGGGCTCAGTCTCGGCAAGCCTCTTTCTGAAAAGGCGAACGGTCGGATCCTTCTCCCATGAGGAAGGGCCCAGCCCTGAAAGCTCTTGCTGCTCTTCACCGTCCCTTGGCACCCTACCTACAGGCACAACAGCACTGGGGATCTGTGCTTTCCCAGAGACGGAACATCTCACGGGGCTCAGTCTCGGCAAGCCTCTTTCTGAAAAGGCGAACGGTCGGATCCTTCTCCCACGAGGAAGGGCCCAGCCCTGAAAGCTCTTGCTGCTCTTCACCGTCCCTTGGCACCCTACCTACAGGCACAACAGCACTGGGGATCTGTGCTTTCCCAGAGACGGAACATCTCACGGGGCTCAGTCTCGGCAAGCCTCTTTCTGAAAAGGCGAACGGTCGGATCCTTCTCCCACGACGAAGGGCCCAGCCCTGAAAGCTCTTGCTGCTCTTCACCGTCCCTTGTGGCCCTACCTACAGGCACAACAGCACTGGGGATCTGTGCTTTCCCAGAGACGGAACATCTCGTGGCGCTACGCCTCGGCAGAGCCTCTTTTTTTTGGAAAAGGCGAACGGTCGGATCCTTCTCCCCCGAGGAAGGGCCCAGCCCTGAAAGCTCTTGCTGCTCTTCACTGTCCCTTGGCACCCTACCTACAGGCACAACAGCACTGGGGATCTGTGCTTTCCCAGAGACGGAACATCTCACGGCGCTCAGTCTCGGCAAGCCTCTTTCTGAAAAGGTGAACGGTCGGATCCTTCTCCCACGACGAAGGGCCCAGCCCTGAAAGCTCTTGCTGCTCTTCACCGCCCCTTGGCACCCTACCTACAGGCACAACAGCACTGGGGATCTGTGCTTTCCCAGAGACGGAACATCTCACGGGGCTCAGTCTCGGCAAGCCTCTTTCTGAAAAGGCGAACGGTCGGATACTTGTCCCACGAGGAAGGGCCCAGCCCTGAAAGCTCTTGCTGCTCTTCACCGCCCCTTGGCACCCTACCTACAGGCACAACAGCACTGGGGATCTGTGCTTTCCCAGAGACGGAACATCTCACGGGGCTCAGTCTCGGCAAGCCTCTTTCTGAAAAGGCGAACGGTCGGATTCTTCTCCCACGAGGAAGGGCCCAGCCCTGAAAGCTCTTGCTGCTCTTCACCGTCCCTTGGCACCCTACCTACAGGCACAACAGCACTGGGGATCTGTGCTTTCCCAGAGACGGAACATCTCACGGCGCTCAGTCTCGGCAAGCCTCTTTCTGAAAAGACGAACGGTGCGATCCATCTCCCCCGAGGAAGGGCCCAGCCCTGAAAGCTCTTGCTGCTCTTCACCGCCCCTTGGCACCCTACCTACAGGCACAACAGCACTGGGGATCTGTGCTTTCCCAGAGACGGAACATCTCACGGGGCTCAGTCTCGGCAAGCCTCTTTCTGAAAAGGCGAACGGTCGGATCCTTCTCCCACGAGGAAGGGCCCAGCCCTGAAAGCTCTTGCTGCTCTTCACCGTCCCTTGGCACCCTACCTACAGGCACAACAGCACTGGGGATCTGTGCTTTCCCAGAGACGGAACATCTCACGGGGCTCAGTCTCGGCAAGCCTCTTTCTGAAAAGGCGAACGGTCGGATCCTTCTCCCACGAGGAAGGGCCCAGCCCTGAAAGCTCTTGCTGCTCTTCACCGTCCCTTGGCACCCTACCTACAGGCACAACAGCACTGGGGATCTGTGCTTTCCCAGAGACGGAACATCTCACGGGGCTCAGTCTCGGCAAGCCTCTTTCTGAAAAGGCGAACGGTCGGATCCTTCTCCCCCGAGGAAGGGCCCAGCCCTGAAACCTCTTGCTGCTCTTCACCACCCCTTGGCACCCTACCTACAGGCACAACAGCACTGGGGATCTGTGCTTTCCCAGAGACGGAACATCTCACGGGGCTCAGTCTCGGCAAGCCTGTTTCTGAAAAGGCGAACGGTCAGATACTTGTCCCACGAGGAAGGGCCCAGCCCTGAAAGCTCTTGCTGCTCTTCACCGCCCCTTGGCACCCTACCTACAGGCACAACAGCACTGGGGATCTGTGCTTTCCCAGAGACGGAACATCTCACGGGGCTCAGTCTCGGCAAGCCTCTTTCTGAAAAGGCGAATGGTCGGATCCTTCTCCCACGAGGAAGGGCCCAGCCCTGAAAGCTCTTGCTGCTCTTCACCGTCCCTTGTGGCCCTACCTACAGGCACAACAGCACTGGGGATCTGTGCTTTCCCAGAGACGGAACATCTCACGGGGCTCAGTCTCGGCAAGCCTCTTTCTGAAAAGGCGAACGGTCGGATCCTTCTCCCACGAGGAAGGGCCCAGCCCTGAAAGCTCTTGCTGCTGTTCACCGTCCCTTGGCACCCTACCTACAGGCACAACAGCACTGGGGATCTGTGCTTTCCCAGAGACGGAATATCTCACGGGGCTCAGTCTCAGCAAGCCTCTTTCTGAAAAGGCGAACGGTCGGATCCTTCTCCCACGAGGAAGGGCCCAGCCCTGAAAGCTCTTGCTGCTCTTCACCGCCCCTTGGCACCCTACCTACAGGCACAACAGCACTGGGGATCTGTGCTTTCCCAGAGACGGAACATCTCGTGGCGCTACGCCTCGGCAGAGCCTCTTTTTTCTGGAAAAGGCGAACGGTCGGATCCTTCTCCCACGAGGAAGGGCCCAGCCCTGAAAGCTCTTGCTGCTCTTCACCGTCCCTTGGCACCCTACCTACAGGCACAACAGCACTGGGGATCTGTGCTTTCCCAGAGACGGAATATCTCACGGGGCTCAGTCTCGGCAAGCCTCTTTCTGAAAAGGCGAACGGTCGGATCCTTCTCCCACGAGGAAGGGCCCAGCCCTGAAAGCTCTTGCTGCTCTTCACCGTCCCTTGGCACCCTACCTACAGGCACAACAGCACTGGGGATCTGTGCTTTCCCAGAGACGGAATATCTCACGGGGCTCAGTCTCGGCAAGCCTCTTTCTGAAAAGGCGAACGGTCGGATCCTTCTCCCACGAGGAAGGGCCCAGCCCTGAAAGCTCTTGCTGCTCTTCACCGTCCCTTGGCACCCTACCTACAGGCACAACAGCACTGGGGATCTGTGCTTTCCCAGAGACGGAACATCTCACGGGGCTCAGTCTCGGCAAGCCTCTTTCTGAAAAGGCGAACGGTCGGATCCTTCTCCCACGAGGAAGGGCCCAGCCCTGAAAGCTCTTGCTGCTCTTCACCGTCCCTTGTGGCCCTACCTACAGGCACAACAGCACTGGGGATCTGTGCTTTCCCAGAGACGGAACATCTCGTGGCGCTATGCCTCGGCAGAGCCTCTTTTTTTTGGAAAAGGCGAACGGTCGGATCCTTCTCCCACGAGGAAGGGCCCAGCCCTGAAAGCTCTTGCTGCTCTTCACTGTCCCTTGGCACCCTACCTACAGGCACAACAGCACTGGGGATCTGTGCTTTCCCAGAGACGGAACATCTCACGGGGCTCAGTCTCGGCAAGCCTCTTTCTGAAAAGGTGAACGGTCGGATCCTTCTCCCACGACGAAGGGCCCAGCCCTGAAAGCTCTTGCTGCTGTTCACCGCCCCTTGGCACCCTACCTACAGGCACAACAGCACTGGGGATCTGTGCTTTCCCAGAGACGGAACATCTCACGGGGCTCAGTCTCGGCAAGCCTCTTTCTGAAAAGGCGAACGGTCGGATACTTGTCCCACGAGGAAGGGCCCAGCCCTGAAAGCTCTTGCTGCTCTTCACCGCCCCTTGGCACCCTACCTACAGGCACAACAGCACTGGGGATCTGTGCTTTCCCAGAGACGGAACATCTCACGGGGCTCAGTCTCGGCAAGCCTCTTTCTGAAAAGGCGAACGGTCGGATTCTTCTCCCACGAGGAAGGGCCCAGCCCTGAAAGCTCTTGCTGCTCTTCACCGTCCCTTGGCACCCTACCTACAGGCACAACAGC
Source organism: Buteo buteo (assembly GCF_964188355.1). NCBI lineage: Eukaryota > Metazoa > Chordata > Aves > Accipitriformes > Accipitridae > Buteo > Buteo buteo. Next base: position 46,241,801 of record NC_134176.1, on the reverse strand, counting down.
ACTGGGGATCTGTGCTTTCCCAGAGACGGAACATCTCACGGCGCTCAGTCTCGGCAAGCCTCTTTCTGAAAAGACGAACGGTGCGATCCATCTCCCCCGAGGAAGGGCCCAGCCCTGAAAGCTCTTGCTGCTCTTCACCGCCCCTTGGCACCCTACCTACAGGCACAACAGCACTGGGGATCTGTGCTTTCCCAGAGACGGAACATCTCACGGGGCTCAGTCTCGGCAAGCCTCTTTCTGAAAAGGCGAACGGTCGGATCCTTCTCCCACGAGGAAGGGCCCAGCCCTGAAAGCTCTTGCTGCTCTTCACCGTCCCTTGGCACCCTACCTACAGGCACAACAGCACTGGGGATCTGTGCTTTCCCAGAGACGGAACATCTCACGGGGCTCAGTCTCGGCAAGCCTCTTTCTGAAAAGGCGAACGGTCGGATCCTTCTCCCACGAGGAAGGGCCCAGCCCTGAAAGCTCTTGCTGCTCTTCACCGTCCCTTGGCACCCTACCTACAGGCACAACAGCACTGGGGATCTGTGCTTTCCCAGAGACGGAATATCTCACGGCGCTCAGTCTTGGCAAGCCTCTTTCTGAAAAGGCGAACGGTCGGATCCTTCTCCCACGAGGAAGGGCCCAGCCCTGAAAGCTCTTGCTGCTCTTCACCGCCCCTTGGCACCCTACCTACAGGCACAACAGCACTGGGGATCTGTGCTTTCCCAGAGACGGAACATCTCACGGCGCTCAGTCTCGGCAAGCCTCTTTCTGAAAAGACGAACGGTGCGATCCTTCTCCCATGACGAAGGGCCCAGCCCTGAAAGCTCTTGCTGCTGTTCACCGTCCCTTGGCACCCTACCTACAGGCACAACAGCACTGGGGATCTGTGCTTTCCCAGAGACGGAATATCTCACGGGGCTCAGTCTCGGCAAGCCTCTTTCTGAAAAGGCGAACGGTCGGATCCTTCTCCCACGAGGAAGGGCCCAGCCCTGAAAGCTCTTGCTGCTCTTCACCGTCCCTTGGCACCCTACCTACAGGCACAACAGCACTGGGGATCTGTGCTTTCCCAGAGACGGAACATCTCACGGGGCTCAGTCTCGGCAAGCCTCTTTCTGAAAAGGCGAACGGTCGGATCCTTCTCCCACGACGAAGGGCCCAGCCCTGAAACCTCTTGCTGCTCTTCACCACCCCTTGGCACCCTACCTACAGGCACAACAGCACTGGGGATCTGTGCTTTCCCAGAGACGGAACATCTCACGGGGCTCAGTCTCGGCAAGCCTGTTTCTGAAAAGGCGAACGGTCAGATACTTGTCCCACGAGGAAGGGCCCAGCCCTGAAAGCTCTTGCTGCTCTTCACCGCCCCTTGGCACCCTACCTACAGGCACAACAGCACTGGGGATCTGTGCTTTCCCAGAGACGGAACATCTCACGGCGCTCAGTCTCGGCAAGCCTCTTTCTGAAAAGGCGAACGGTCGGATCCTTCTCCCACGAGGAAGGGCCCAGCCCTGAAAGCTCTTGCTGCTCTTCACCGTCCCTTGTGGCCCTACCTACAGGCACAACAGCACTGGGGATCTGTGCTTTCCCAGAGACGGAACATCTCACGGGGCTCAGTCTCGGCAAGCCTCTTTCTGAAAAGGCGAACGGTCGGATCCTTCTCCCACGAGGAAGGGCCCAGCCCTGAAAGCTCTTGCTGCTCTTCACCGTCCCTTGGCACCCTACCTACAGGCACAACAGCACTGGGGATCTGTGCTTTCCCAGAGACGGAATATCTCACGGGGCTCAGTCTCAGCAAGCCTCTTTCTGAAAAGGCGAACGGTCGGATCCTTCTCCCACGAGGAAGGGCCCAGCCCTGAAAGCTCTTGCTGCTCTTCACCGCCCCTTGGCACCCTACCTACAGGCACAACAGCACTGGGGATCTGTGCTTTCCCAGAGACGGAACATCTCGTGGCGCTACGCCTCGGCAGAGCCTCTTTTTTCTGGAAAAGGCGAACGGTCGGATCCTTCTCCCACGAGGAAGGGCCCAGCCCTGAAAGCTCTTGCTGCTCTTCACCGCCCCTTGGCACCCTACCTACAGGCACAACAGCACTGGGGATCTGTGCTTTCCCAGAGACGGAATATCTCACGGGGCTCAGTCTCGGCAAGCCTCTTTCTGAAAAGGCGAACGGTCGGATCCTTCTCCCACGAGGAAGGGCCCAGCCCTGAAAGCTCTTGCTGCTCTTCACCGTCCCTTGGCACCCTACCTACAGGCACAACAGCACTGGGGATCTGTGCTTTCCCAGAGACGGAACATCTCACGGGGCTCAGTCTCGGCAAGCCTCTTTCTGAAAAGGCGAACGGTCGGATCCTTCTCCCACGAGGAAGGGCCCAGCCCTGAAAGCTCTTGCTGCTCTTCACCGTCCCTTGTGGCCCTACCTACAGGCACAACAGCACTGGGGATCTGTGCTTTCCCAGAGACGGAACATCTCACGGCGCTCAGTCTCGGCAGAGCCTCTTTTTTTTGGAAAAGGCGAACGGTCGGATCCTTCTCCCACAAGGAAGGGCCCAGCCCTGAAAGCTCTTGCTGCTCTTCACTGTCCCTTGGCACCCTACCTACAGGCACAACAGCACTGGGGATCTGTGCTTTCCCAGAGACGGAACATCTCACGGCGCTCAGTCTCGGCAAGCCTCTTTCTGAAAAGGTGAACGGTCGGATCCTTCTCCCACGACGAAGGGCCCAGCCCTGAAAGCTCTTGCTGCTCTTCACCGTCCCTTGGCACCCTACCTACAGGCACAACAGCACTGGGGATCTGTGCTTTCCCAGAGACGGAACATCTCACGGGGCTCAGTCTCGGCAAGCCTCTTTCTGAAAAGGCGAACGGTCGGATCCTTCTCCCACGAGTAAGGGCCCAGCCCTGAAAGCTCTTGCTGCTCTTCACCGTCCCTTGTGGCCCTACCTACAGGCACAACAGCACTGGGGATCTGTGCTTTCCCAGAGACGGAACATCTCGTGGCGCTACGCCTCGGCAGAGCCTCTTTTTTTTGGAAAAGGCGAACGGTCGGATCCTTCTCCCACGAGGAAGGGCCCAGCCCTGAAAGCTCTTGCTGATCTTCACCGTCCCTTGGCACCCTACCTACAGGCACAACAGCACTGGGGATCTGTGCTTTCCCAGAGACGGAACATCTCACGGGGCTCAGTCTCGGCAAGCCTCTTTCTGAAAAGGCGAACGGTCGGATCCTTCTCCCACGAGGAAGGGCCCAGCCCTGAAAGCTCTTGCTGCTCTTCACCGTCCCTTGGCACCCTACCTACAGGCACAACAGCACTGGGGATCTGTGCTTTCCCAGAGACGGAACATCTCACGGCGCTCAGTCTCGGCAAGCCTCTTTCTGAAAAGACGAACGGTGCGATCCTTCTCCCACGAGGAAGGGCCCAGCCCTGAAAGCTCTTGCTGCTCTTCACCGCCCCTTGGCACCCTACCTACAGGCACAACAGCACTGGGGATCTGTGCTTTCCCAGAGACGGAACATCTCACGGCGCTCAGTCTCGGCAAGCCTCTTTCTGAAAAGACGAACGGTGCGATCCATCTCCCCCGAGGAAGGGCCCAGCCCTGAAAGCTCTTGCTGCTCTTCACCGCCCCTTGGCACCCTACCTACAGGCACAACAGCACTGGGGATCTGTGCTTTCCCAGAGACGGAATATCTCACGGGGCTCAGTCTCGGCAAGCCTCTTTCTGAAAAGGCGAACGGTCGGATCCTTCTCCCACGAGGAAGGGCCCAGCCCTGAAAGCTCTTGCTGCTCTTCACCGTCCCTTGGCACCCTACCTACAGGCACAACAGCACTGGGGATCTGTGCTTTCCCAGAGACGGAATATCTCACGGGGCTCAGTCTCGGCAAGCCTCTTTCTGAAAAGGCGAACGGTCGGATCCTTCTCCCACGAGGAAGGGCCCAGCCCTGAAAGCTCTTGCTGCTCTTCACCGTCCCTTGGCACCCTACCTACAGGCACAACAGCACTGGGGATCTGTGCTTTCCCAGAGACGGAACATCTCACGGGGCTCAGTCTCGGCAAGCCTCTTTCTGAAAAGGCGAACGGTCGGATCCTTCTCCCACGAGGAAGGGCCCAGCCCTGAAAGCTCTTGCTGCTCTTCACTGTCCCTTGGCACCCTACCTACAGGCACAACAGCACTGGGGATCTGTGCTTTCCCAGAGACGGAACATCTCACGGGGCTCAGTCTCGGCAAGCCTCTTTCTGAAAAGACGAACGGTGCGATCCATCTCCCCCGAGGAAGGGCCCAGCCCTGAAAGCTCTTGCTGCTCTTCACCGCCCCTTGGCACCCTACCTACAGGCACAACAGCACTGGGGATCTATGCTTTCGCAGAGACGGAACGTCTCGTAGTGCTACGCCTCGGCAGAGCCTCTTTTTTTTGGAAAAGGCGAACGGTCGGATCCTTCTCCCACGAGGAAGGGCCCAGCCCTGAAAGCTCTTGCTGCTCTTCACCGCCCCTTGGCACCCTACCTACAGGCACAACAGCACTGGGGATCTGTGCTTTCCCAGAGACGGAACATCTCACGGGGCTCAGTCTCGGCAAGCCTCTTTCTGAAAAGGCGAACGGTCGGATCCTTCTCCCACGAGGAAGGGCCCAGCCCTGAAAGCTCTTGCTGCTCTTCACCGTCCCTTGGCACCCTACCTACAGGCACAACAGCACTGGGGATCTGTGCTTTCCCAGAGACGGAACATCTCACGGGGCTCAGTCTCGGCAAGCCTCTTTCTGAAAAGGCGAACGGTCGGATCCTTCTCCCACGAGGAAGGGCCCAGCCCTGAAAGCTCTTGCTGCTCTTCACCGTCCCTTGGCACCCTACCTACAGGCACAACAGCACTGGGGATCTGTGCTTTCCCAGAGACGGAATATCTCACGGCGCTCAGTCTTGGCAAGCCTCTTTCTGAAAAGGCGAACGGTCGGATCCTTCTCCCACGAGGAAGGGCCCAGCCCTGAAAGCTCTTGCTGCTCTTCACCGCCCCTTGGCACCCTACCTACAGGCACAACAGCACTGGGGATCTGTGCTTTCCCAGAGACGGAACATCTCACGGGGCTCAGTCTCGGCAAGCCTCTTTCTGAAAAGACGAACGGTGCGATCCTTCTCCCACGACGAAGGGCCCAGCCCTGAAAGCTCTTGCTGCTGTTCACCGTCCCTTGGCACCCTACCTACAGGCACAACAGCACTGGGGATCTGTGCTTTCCCAGAGACGGAACATCTCACGGGGCTCAGTCTCGGCAAGCCTCTTTCTGAAAAGGCGAACGGTCGGATCCTTCTCCCCCGAGGAAGGGCCCAGCCCTGAAACCTCTTGCTGCTCTTCACCACCCCTTGGCACCCTACCTACAGGCACAACAGCACTGGGGATCTGTGCTTTCCCAGAGACGGAACATCTCACGGGGCTCAGTCTCGGCAAGCCTGTTTCTGAAAAGGCGAACGGTCGGATACTTGTCCCACGAGGAAGGGCCCAGCCCTGAAAGCTCTTGCTGCTCTTCACCGCCCCTTGGCACCCTACCTACAGGCACAACAGCACTGGGGATCTGTGCTTTCCCAGAGACGGAACATCTCACGGGGCTCAGTCTCGGCAAGCCTCTTTCTGAAAAGGCGAACGGTCGGATCCTGCTCCCACGAGGAAGGGCCCAGCCCTGAAAGCTCTTGCTGCTCTTCACCGTCCCTTGGCACCCTACCTACAGGCACAACAGCACTGGGGATCTGTGCTTTCCCAGAGACGGAATATCTCACGGGGCTCAGTCTCGGCAAGCCTCTTTCTGAAAAGGCGAACGGTCGGATCCTTCTCCCACGAGGAAGGGCCCAGCCCTGAAAGCTCTTGCTGCTCTTCACCGTCCCTTGGCACCCTACCTACAGGCACAACAGCACTGGGGATCTGTGCTTTCCCAGAGACGGAACATCTCACGGGGCTCAGTCTCGGCAAGCCTCTTTCTGAAAAGGCGAACGGTCGGATCCTTCTCCCACGAGGAAGGGCCCAGCCCTGAAAGCTCTTGCTGCTCTTCACCGTCCCTTGTGGCCCTACCTACAGGCACAACAGCACTGGGGATCTGTGCTTTCCCAGAGACGGAACATCTCGTGGCGCTACGCCTCGGCAGAGCCTCTTTTTTTTGGAAAAGGCGAACGGTCGGATCCTTCTCCCACGAGGAAGGGCCCAGCCCTGAAAGCTCTTGCTGCTCTTCACTGTCCCTTGGCACCCTACCTACAGGCACAACAGCACTGGGGATCTGTGCTTTCCCAGAGACGGAACATCTCACGGGGCTCAGTCTCGGCAAGCCTCTTTCTGAAAAGGCGAACGGTCGGATCCTTCTCCCACGACGAAGGGCCCAGCCCTGAAAGCTCTTGCTGCTCTTCACCGCCCCTTGGCACCCTACCTACAGGCACAACAGCACTGGGGATCTGTGCTTTCCCAGAGACTGAACATCTCACGGCGCACAGTCTCGGCAGAGCCTCTTTTTTTTGGAAAAGGCGAACGGTCGGATCCTTCTCCCACGAGGAAGGGCCCAGCCCTGAAAGCTCTTGCTGCTCTTCACCGCCCCTTGGCACCCTACCTACAGGCACAACAGCACTGGGGATCTGTGCTTTCCCAGAGACGGAACATCTCACGGGGCTCAGTCTCGGCAAGCCTCTTTCTGAAAAGGCGAACGGTCGGATCCTTCTCCCACGAGGAAGGGCCCAGCCCTGAAAGCTCTTGCTGCTCTTCAACGTCCCTTGTGGCCCTACCTACAGGCACAACAGCACTGGGGATCTGTGCTTTCCCAGAGACGGAACATCTCGTGGCGCTACGCCTCGGCAGAGCCTCTTTTTTTTGGAAAAGGCGAACGGTCGGATCCTTCTCCCACGAGGAAGGGCCCAGCCCTGAAAGCTCTTGCTGCTCTTCACCGTCCCTTGGCACCCTACCTACAGGCACAACAGCACTGGGGATCTGTGCTTTCCCAGAGACGGAACATCTCACGGGGCTCAGTCTCGGCAAGCCTCTTTCTGAAAAGGTGAACGGTCGGATCCTTCTCCCACGACGAAGGGCCCAGCCCTGAAAGCTCTTGCTGCTCTTCACCGCCCCTTGGCACCCTACCTACAGGCACAACAGCACTGGGGATCTGTGCTTTCCCAGAGACTGAACATCTCACGGCGCACAGTCTCGACAGAGCCTCTTTTTTTTGGAAAAGGCGAACGGTCGGATCCTTCTCCCACGAGGAAGGGCCCAGCCCTGAAAGCTCTTGCTGCTCTTCACCGCCCCTTGGCACCCTACCTACAGGCACAACAGCACTGGGGATCTGTGCTTTCCCAGAGACGGAACATCTCACGGGGCTCAGTCTCGGCAAGCCTGTTTCTGAAAAGGCGAACGGTCGGATCCTTCTCCCCCGAGGAAGGGCCCAGCCCTGAAAGCTCTTGCTGCTCTTCACCGCCCCTTGGCACCCTACCTACAGGCACAACAGCACTGGGGATCTGTGCTTTCCCAGAGACGGAACATCTCACGGGGCTCAGTCTCGGCAAGCCTCTTTCTGAAAAGGCGAACGGTCGGATCCTTCTCCCACGAGGAAGGGCCCAGCCCTGAAAGCTCTTGCTGCTCTTCACCGTCCCTTGTGGCCCTACCTACAGGCACAACAGCACTGGGGATCTGTGCTTTCCCAGAGACGGAACATCTCACGGGGCTCAGTCTCGGCAAGCCTCTTTCTGAAAAGGCGAACGGTCGGATCCTTCTCCCACGAGGAAGGGCCCAGCCCTGAAAGCTCTTGCTGCTGTTCACCGTCCCTTGGCACCCTACCTACAGGCACAACAGCACTGGGGATCTGTGCTTTCCCAGAGACGGAATATCTCACGGGGCTCAGTCTAGGCAAGCCTCTTTCTGAAAAGGCGAACGGTCGGATCCTTCTCCCACGAGGAAGGGCCCAGCCCTGAAAGCTCTTGCTGCTCTTCACCGTCCCTTGGCACCCTACCTACAGGCACAACAGCACTGGGGATCTGTGCTTTCCCAGAGACGGAACATCTCGTGGCGCTACGCTTCGGCAGAGCCTCTTTTTTCTGGAAAAGGCGAACGGTCGGATCCTTCTCCCACGAGGAAGGGCCCAGCCCTGAAAGCTCTTGCTGCTCTTCACCGTCCCTTGGCACCCTACCTACAGGCACAACAGCACTGGGGATCTGTGCTTTCCCAGAGACGGAACATCTCACGGGGCTCAGTCTCGGCAAGCCTCTTTCTGAAAAGGCGAACGGTCGGATCCTTCTCCCACGAGGAAGGGCCCAGCCCTGAAAGCTCTTGCTGCTCTTCACCGTCCCTTGGCACCCTACCTACAGGCACAACAGCACTGGGGATCTGTGCTTTCCCAGAGACGGAATATCTCACGGCGCTCAGTCTCGGCAAGCCTCTTTCTGAAAAGACGAACGGTGCGATCCATCTCCACCGAGGAAGGGCCCAGCCCTGAAAGCTCTTGCTGCTCTTCACCGCCCCTTGGCACCCTACCTACAGGCACAACAGCACTGGGGATCTGTGCTTTCCCAGAGACGGAACATCTCACGGGGCTCAGTCTCGGCAAGCCTCTTTCTGAAAAGGCGAACGGTCGGATCCTTCTCCCACGAGGAAGGGCCCAGCCCTGAAAGCTCTTGCTGCTCTTCACCGTCCCTTGGCACCCTACCTACAGGCACAACAGCACTGGGGATCTGTGCTTTCCCAGAGACGGAACATCTCACGGGGCTCAGTCTCGGCAAGCCTCTTTCTGAAAAGGCGAACGGTCGGATCCTTCTCCCACGAGGAAGGGCCCAGCCCTGAAAGCTCTTGCTGCTCTTCACCGTCCCTTGGCACCCTACCTACAGGCACAACAGCACTGGGGATCTGTGCTTTCCCAGAGACGGAATATCTCACGGGGCTCAGTCTCGGCAAGCCTCTTTCTGAAAAGGCGAACGGTCGGATCCTTCTCCCACGAGGAAGGGCCCAGCCCTGAAAGCTCTTGCTGCTCTTCACCGTCCCTTGGCACCCTACCTACAGGCACAACAGCACTGGGGATCTGTGCTTTCCCAGAGACGGAACATCTCACGGCGCTCAGTCTCGACAAGCCTCTTTCTGAAAAGGCGAACGGTCGGATCCTGCTCCCACGAGGAAGGGCCCAGCCCTGAAAGCTCTTGCTGCTCTTCACCGTCCCTTGTGGCCCTACCTACAGGCACAACAGCACTGGGGATCTGTGCTTTCCCAGAGACGGAACATCTCGTGGCGCTACGCCTCGGCAGAGCCTCTTTTTTCTGGAAAAGGCGAACGGTCGGATCCTTCTCCCACGAGGAAGGGCCCAGACCTGAAAGCTCTTGCTGCTGTTCACCGTCCCTTGGCACCCTACCTACAGGCACAACAGCACTGGGGATCTGTGCTTTCCCAGAGACGGAACATCTCACGGGGCTCAGTCTCGGCAAGCCTCTTTCTGAAAAGGCGAACGGTCGGATCCTTCTCCCACGAGGAAGGGCCCAGCCCTGAAAGCTCTTGCTGCTCTTCACCGTCCCTTGGCACCCTACCTACAGGCACAACAGCACTGGGGATCTGTGCTTTCCCAGAGACGGAACATCTCACGGGGCTCAGTCTCGGCAAGCCTCTTTCTGAAAAGGCGAACGGTCGGATCCTTCTCCCACGAGGAAGGGCCCAGCCCTGAAAGCTCTTGCTGCTCTTCACCGTCCCTTGGCACCCTACCTACAGGCACAACAGCACTGGGGATCTGTGCTTTCCCAGAGACGGAACATCTCACGGGGCTCAGTCTCGGCAAGCCTCTTTCTGAAAAGGCGAACGGTCGGATCCTTCTCCCACGAGGAAGGGCCCAGCCCTGAAAGCTCTTGCTGCTCTTCACCGTCCCTTGGCACCCTACCTACAGGCACAACAGCACTGGGGATCTGTGCTTTCCCAGAGACGGAACATCTCACGGGGCTCAGTCTCGGCAAGCCTCTTTCTGAAAAGGCGAACGGTCGGATCCTGCTCCCACGAGGAAGGGCCCAGCCCTGAAAGCTCTTGCTGCTCTTCACCGTCCCTTGGCACCCTACCTACAGGCACAACAGCACTGGGGATCTGTGCTTTCCCAGAGACGGAACATCTCGTGGCGCTACGCCTCGGCAGAGCCTCTTTTTTTTGGAAAAGGCGAACGGTCGGATCCTTCTCCCACGAGGAAGGGCCCAGCCCTGAAAGCTCTTGCTGCTCTTCACCGCCCCTTGGCACCCTACCTACAGGCACAACAGCACTGGGGATCTGTGCTTTCCCAGAGACGGAACATCTCACGGGGCTCAGTCTCGGCAAGCCTCTTTCTGAAAAGGCGAACGGTCGGATCCTTCTCCCACGAGGAAGGGCCCAGCCCTGAAAGCTCTTGCTGCTCTTCACCGTCCCTTGGCACCCTACCTACAGGCACAACAGCACTGGGGATCTGTGTTTTCCCAGAGACGGAACATCTCACGGCGCTCAGTCTCGGCAAGCCTCTTTCTGAAAAGGCGAACGGTCGGATCCTTCTCCCACGAGGAAGGGCCCAGCCCTGAAAGCTCTTGCTGCTCTTCACCGCCCCTTGGCACCCTACCTACAGGCACAACAGCACTGGGGATCTGTGCTTTCCCAGAGACGGAACATCTCACGGGGCTCAGTCTCGGCAAGCCTCTTTCTGAAAAGGCGAACGGTCGGATATTTGTCCCACGAGGAAGGGCCCAGCCCTGAAAGCTCTTGCTTCTCTTCACCGTCCCTTGTGGCCCTACCTACAGGCACAACAGCACTGGGGATCTGTGCTTTCCCAGAGACGGAACATCTCACGGGGCTCAGTCTCGGCAAGCCTCTTTCTGAAAAGGCGAACGGTCGGATCCTTCTCCCACGAGGAAGGGCCCAGCCCTGAAAGCTCTTGCTGCTCTTCACCGCCCCTTGGCACCCTACCTACAGGCACAACAGCACTGGGGATCTGTGCTTTCCCAGAGACGGAACATCTCACGGGGCTCAGTCTCGGCAAGCCTCTTTCTGAAAAGGCGAACGGTCGGATCCTTCTCCCACGAGGAAGGGCCCAGCCCTGAAAGCTCTTGCTGCTCTTCACCGTCCCTTGGCACCCTACCTACAGGCACAACAGCACTGGGGATCTGTGCTTTCCCAGAGACGGAACATCTCACGGGGCTCAGTCTCGGCAAGCCTCTTTCTGAAAAGGCGAACGGTCGGATCCTTCTCCCACGAGGAAGGGCCCAGCCCTGAAAGCTCTTGCTGCTCTTCACCGTCCCTTGGCACCCTACCTACAGGCACAACAGCACTGGGGATCTGTGCTTTCCCAGAGACGGAACATCTCGTGGCGCTACGCCTCGCAGAGCCTCTTTTTTCTGGAAAAGGCGAACGGTCGGATCCTTCTCCCACGAGGAAGGGCCCAGCCCTGAAAGCTCTTGCTGCTCTTCACCGCCCCTTGGCACCCTACCTACAGGCACAACAGCACTGGGGATCTGTGCTTTCGCAGAGACGGAATATCTCACGGGGCTCAGTCTCGGCAAGCCTCTTTCTGAAAACGCGAACGGTCGGATACTTGTCCCACGACGAAGGGCCCAGCCCTGAAAGCTCTTGCTGCTCTTCACCGCCCCTTGGCACCCTACCTACAGGCACAACAGCACTGGGGATCTGTGCTTTCCCAGAGACGGAACATCTCACGGGGCTCAGTCTCGGCAAGCCTCTTTCTGAAAAGGCGAACGGTCGGATCCTTCTCCCACGAGGAAGGGCCCAGCCCTGAAAGCTCTTGCTGCTCTTCACCGTCCCTTGGCACCCTACCTACAGGCACAACAGCACTGGGGATCTGTGCTTTCCCAGAGACGGAACATCTCACGGGGCTCAGTCTCGGCAAGCCTCTTTCTGAAAAGGCGAACGGTCGGATACTTGTCCCACGAGGAAGGGCCCAGCCCTGAAAGCTCTTGCTGCTCTTCACCGCCCCTTGGCACCCTACCTACAGGCACAACAGCACTGGGGATCTGTGCTTTCCCAGAGACGGAACATCTCACGGGGCTCAGTCTCGGCAAGCCTCTTTCTGAAAAGACGAACGGTGCGATCCATCTCCCCCGAGGAAGGGCCCAGCCCTGAAAGCTCTTGCTGCTCTTCACCGCCCCTTGGCACCCTACCTACAGGCACAACAGCACTGGGGATCTGTGCTTTCCCAGAGACGGAATATCTCACGGCGCTCAGTCTCGGCAAGCCTCTTTCTGAAAAGGCGAACGGTCGGATCCTTCTCCCACGAGGAAGGGCCCAGCCCTGAAAGCTCTTGCTGCTCTTCACCGTCCCTTGGCACCCTACCTACAGGCACAACAGCACTGGGGATCTATGCTTTCGCAGAGACGGAACGTCTCGTAGTGCTACGCCTCGGCAGAGCCTCTTTTTTTTGGAAAAGGCGAACGGTCGGATCCTTCTCCCACGAGGAAGGGCCCAGCCCTGAAAGCTCTTGCTGCTCTTCACCGCCCCTTGGCACCCTACCTACAGGCACAACAGCACTGGGGATCTGTGCTTTCCCAGAGACTGAACATCTCACGGCGCACAGTCTCGGCAGAGCCTCTTTTTTTTGGAAAAGGCGAACGGTCGGATCCTTCTCCCACGAGGAAGGGCCCAGCCCTGAAAGCTCTTGCTGCTCTTCACCGCCCCTTGGCACCCTACCTACAGGCACAACAGCACTGGGGATCTGTGCTTTCCCAGAGACGGAACATCTCACGGGGCTCAGTCTCGGCAAGCCTCTTTCTGAAAAGGCGAACGGTCGGATCCTTCTCCCACGAGGAAGGGCCCAGCCCTGAAAGCTCTTGCTGCTCTTCACCGCCCCTTGGCACCCTACCTACAGGCACAACAGCACTGGGGATCTGTGCTTTCCCAGAGACGGAACATCTCACAGGGCTCAGTCTCGGCAAGCCTCTTTCTGAAAAGGCGAACGGTCGGATCCTTCTCCCACGAGGAAGGGCCCAGCCCTGAAAGCTCTTGCTGCTCTTCACCGTCCCTTGGCACCCTACCTACAGGCACAACAGCACTGGGGATCTATGCTTTCGCAGAGACGGAACGTCTCGTAGTGCTACGCCTCGGCAGAGCCTCTTTTTTTTGGAAAAGGCGAACGGTCGGATCCTTCTCCCACGAGGAAGGGCCCAGCCCTGAAAGCTCTTGCTGCTCTTCACCGCCCCTTGGCACCCTACCTACAGGCACAACAGCACTGGGGATCTGTGCTTTCCCAGAGACTGAACATCTCACGGCGCACAGTCTCGGCAGAGCCTCTTTTTTTTGGAAAAGGCGAACGGTCGGATCCTTCTCCCACGAGGAAGGGCCCAGCCCTGAAAGCTCTTGCTGCTCTTCACCGCCCCTTGGCACCCTACCTACAGGCACAACAGCACTGGGGATCTGTGCTTTCCCAGAGACGGAACATCTCACGGGGCTCAGTCTCGGCAAGCCTCTTTCTGAAAAGGCGAACGGTCGGATCGTTCTCCCACGAGGAAGGGCCCAGCCCTGAAAGCTCTTGCTACTCTTCACCGCCCCTTGGCACCCTACCTACAGGCACAACAGCACTGGGGATCTGTGCTTTCCCAGAGACGGAATATCTCACGGGGCTCAGTCTCGGCAAGCCTCTTTCTGAAAAGGCGAACGGTCGGATCCTTCTCCCACGAGGAAGGGCCCAGCCCTGAAAGCTCTTGCTGCTCTTCACCGTCCCTTGGCACCCTACCTACAGGCACAACAGCACTGGGGATCTATGCTTTCGCAGAGACGGAACGTCTCGTAGTGCTACGCCTCGGCAGAGCCTCTTTTTTTTGGAAAAGGCGAACGGTCGGATCCTTCTCCCACGAGGAAGGGCCCAGCCCTGAAAGCTCTTGCTGCTCTTCACCGTCCCTTGGCACCCTACCTACAGGCACAACAGCACTGGGGATCTGTGCTTTCCCAGAGACGGAACATCTCACGGGGCTCAGTCTCGGCAAGCCTCTTTCTGAAAAGGCGAACGGTCGGATCCTTCTCCCACGAGGAAGGGCCCAGCCCTGAAAGCTCTTGCTGCTCTTCACCGTCCCTTGGCACCCTACCTACAGGCACAACAGCACTGGGGATCTGTGCTTTCCCAGAGACGGAACATCTCACGGCGCTCAGTCTCGGCAAGCCTCTTTCTGAAAAGGCGAACGGTCGGATCCTTCTCCCACGAGGAAGGGCCCAGCCCTGAAAGCTCTTGCTGCTCTTCACCGTCCCTTGGCACCCTACCTACAGGCACAACAGCACTGGGGATCTGTGCTTTCCCAGAGACGGAATATCTCACGGGGCTCAGTCTCGGCAAGCCTCTTTCTGAAAAGGCGAACGGTCGGATCCTTCTCCCACGAGGAAGGGCCCAGCCCTGAAAGCTCTTGCTGCTCTTCACCGTCCCTTGGCACCCTACCTACAGGCACAACAGCACTGGGGATCTGTGCTTTCCCAGAGACGGAACATCTCACGGGGCTCAGTCTCGGCAAGCCTCTTTCTGAAAAGGCGAACGGTCGGATCCTGCTCCCACGAGGAAGGGCCCAGCCCTGAAAGCTCTTGCTGCTCTTCACCGTCCCTTGTGGCCCTACCTACAGGCACAACAGCACTGGGGATCTGTGCTTTCCCAGAGACGGAACATCTCGTGGCGCTACGCCTCGGCAGAGCCTCTTTTTTTTGGAAAAGGCGAACGGTGCGATCCATCTCCCCCGAGGAAGGGCCCAGCCCTGAAAGCTCTTGCTGCTGTTCACCGTCCCTTGGCACCCTACCTACAGGCACAACAGCACTGGGGATCTGTGCTTTCCCAGAGACGGAACATCTCACGGGGCTCAGTCTCGGCAAGCCTCTTTCTGAAAAGGCGAACGGTCGGATCCTTCTCCCACGAGGAAGGGCCCAGCCCTGAAAGCTCTTGCTGCTCTTCACCGTCCCTTGGCACCCTACCTACAGGCACAACAGCACTGGGGATCTGTGCTTTCCCAGAGACGGAACATCTCACGGGGCTCAGTCTCGGCAAGCCTCTTTCTGAAAAGGCGAACGGTCGGATCCTTCTCCCACGAGGAAGGGCCCAGCCCTGAAAGCTCTTGCTGCTCTTCACCGTCCCTTGGCACCCTACCTACAGGCACAACAGCACTGGGGATCTGTGCTTTCCCAGAGACGGAATATCTCACGGGGCTCAGTCTCGGCAAGCCTCTTTCTGAAAAGGCGAACGGTCGGATCCTTCTCCCACGAGGAAGGGCCCAGCCCTGAAAGCTCTTGCTGCTCTTCACCGTCCCTTGGCACCCTACCTACAGGCACAACAGCACTGGGGATCTGTGCTTTCCCAGAGACGGAACATCTCACGGGGCTCAGTCTCGGCAAGCCTCTTTCTGAAAAGGCGAACGGTCGGATCCTGCTCCCACGAGGAAGGGCCCAGCCCTGAAAGCTCTTGCTGCTCTTCACCGTCCCTTGTGGCCCTACCTACAGGCACAACAGCACTGGGGATCTGTGCTTTCCCAGAGACGGAACATCTCACGGGGCTCAGTCTCGGCAAGCCTCTTTCTGAAAAGGCGAACGGTCGGATATTTGTCCCACGAGGAAGGGCCCAGCCCTGAAAGCTCTTGCTTCTCTTCACCGTCCCTTGTGGCCCTACCTACAGGCACAACAGCACTGGGGATCTGTGCTTTCCCAGAGACGGAACATCTCACGGGGCTCAGTCTCGGCAAGCCTCTTTCTGAAAAGGCGAACGGTCGGATCCTTCTCCCACGAGGAAGGGCCCAGCCCTGAAAGCTCTTGCTGCTCTTCACCGCCCCTTGGCACCCTACCTACAGGCACAACAGCACTGGGGATCTGTGCTTTCCCAGAGACGGAACATCTCACGGGGCTCAGTCTCGGCAAGCCTCTTTCTGAAAAGGCGAACGGTCGGATCCTTCTCCCACGAGGAAGGGCCCAGCCCTGAAAGCTCTTGCTGCTCTTCACCGTCCCTTGGCACCCTACCTACAGGCACAACAGCACTGGGGATCTGTGCTTTCCCAGAGACGGAACATCTCACGGGGCTCAGTCTCGGCAGAGCCTCTTTTTTCTGGAAAAGGCGAACGGTCGGATCCTTCTCCCACGAGGAAGGGCCCAGCCCTGAAAGCTCTTGCTGCTCTTCACCGCCCCTTGGCACCCTACCTACAGGCACAACAGCACTGGGGATCTGTGCTTTCCCAGATACGGAATATCTCACGGGGCTCAGTCTCGGCAAGCCTCTTTCTGAAAAGGCGAACGGTCGGATACTTGTCCCACGACGAAGGGCCCAGCCCTGAAAGCTCTTGCTGCTCTTCACCGCCCCTTGGCACCCTACCTACAGGCACAACAGCACTGGGGATCTGTGCTTTCCCAGAGACGGAACATCTCACGGGGCTCAGTCTCGGCAAGCCTCTTTCTGAAAAGGCGAACGGTCGGATCCTTCTCCCACGAGGAAGGGCCCAGCCCTGAAAGCTCTTGCTGCTCTTCACCGCCCCTTGGCACCCTACCTACAGGCACAACAGCACTGGGGATCTGTGCTTTCCCAGAGACGGAACATCTCACGGGGCTCAGTCTCGGCAAGCCTCTTTCTGAAAAGGCGAACGGTCGGATACTTGTCCCACGAGGAAGGGCCCAGCCCTGAAAGCTCTTGCTGCTCTTCACCGCCCCTTGGCACCCTACCTACAGGCACAACAGCACTGGGGATCTGTGCTTTCCCAGAGACGGAATATCTCACGGGGCTCAGTCTCGGCAAGCCTCTTTCTGAAAAGGCGAACGGTCGGATCCTTCTCCCACGAGGAAGGGCCCAGCCCTGAAAGCTCTTGCTGCTCTTCACCGTCCCTTGTGGCCCTACCTACAGGCACAACAGCACTGGGGATCTGTGCTTTCCCAGAGACGGAACATCTCACGGGGCTCAGTCTCGGCAAGCCTCTTTCTGAAAAGGCGAACGGTCGGATCCTGCTCCCACGAGGAAGGGCCCAGCCCTGAAAGCTCTTGCTGCTCTTCACCGTCCCTTGGCACCCTACCTACAGGCACAACAGCACTGGGGATCTGTGCTTTCCCAGAGACGGAACATCTCGTGGCGCTACGCCTCGGCAGAGCCTCTTTTTTCTGGAAAAGGCGAACGGTCGGATCCTTCTCCCACGAGGAAGGGCCCAGCCCTGAAAGCTCTTGCTGCTCTTCACCGCCCCTTGGCACCCTACCTACAGGCACAACAGCACTGGGGATCTGTGCTTTCCCAGAGACGGAATATCTCACGGGGCTCAGTCTCGGCAAGCCTCTTTCTGAAAAGGCGAACGGTCGGATACTTGTCCCACGACGAAGGGCCCAGCCCTGAAAGCTCTTGCTGCTCTTCACCGCCCCTTGGCACCCTACCTACAGGCACAACAGCACTGGGGATCTGTGCTTTCCCAGAGACGGAACATCTCACGGGGCTCAGTCTCGGCAAGCCTCTTTCTGAAAAGGCGAACGGTCGGATCCTTCTCCCACGAGGAAGGGCCCAGCCCTGAAAGCTCTTGCTGCTCTTCACCGTCCCTTGGCACCCTACCTACAGGCACAACAGCACTGGGGATCTGTGCTTTCCCAGAGACGGAACATCTCACGGGGCTCAGTCTCGGCAAGCCTCTTTCTGAAAAGGCGAACGGTCGGATACTTGTCCCACGAGGAAGGGCCCAGCCCTGAAAGCTCTTGCTGCTCTTCACCGCCCCTTGGCACCCTACCTACAGGCACAACAGCACTGGGGATCTGTGCTTTCCCAGAGACGGAATATCTCACGGGGCTCAGTCTCGGCAAGCCTCTTTCTGAAAAGGCGAACGGTCGGATCCTTCTCCCACGAGGAAGGGCCCAGCCCTGAAAGCTCTTGCTGCTCTTCACCGTCCCTTGGCACCCTACCTACAGGCACAACAGCACTGGGGATCTGTGCTTTCCCAGAGATGGAACATCTCACGGGGCTCAGTCTCGGCAAGCCTCTTTCTGAAAAGGCGAACGGTCGGATCCTGCTCCCACGAGGAAGGGCCCAGCCCTGAAAGCTCTTGCTGCTCTTCACCGTCCCTTGTGGCCCTACCTACAGGCACAACAGCACTGGGGATCTGTGCTTTCCCAGAGACGGAACATCTCGTGGCGCTACGCCTCGGCAGAGCCTCTTTTTTTTGGAAAAGGCGAACGGTCGGATCCTTCTCCCACGAGGAAGGGCCCAGCCCTGAAAGCTCTTGCTGCTGTTCACCGTCCCTTGGCACCCTACCTACAGGCACAACAGCACTGGGGATCTGTGCTTTCCCAGAGACGGAACATCTCACGGGGCTCAGTCTCGGCAAGCCTCTTTCTGAAAAGGCGAACGGTCGGATCCTTCTCCCACGAGGAAGGGCCCAGCCCTGAAAGCTCTTGCTGCTCTTCACCGTCCCTTGGCACCCTACCTACAGGCACAACAGCACTGGGGATCTGTGCTTTCCCAGAGACGGAACATCTCACGGGGCTCAGTCTCGGCAAGCCTCTTTCTGAAAAGGCGAACGGTCGGATCCTTCTCCCACGAGGAAGGGCCCAGCCCTGAAAGCTCTTGCTGCTCTTCACCGTCCCTTGGCACCCTACCTACAGGCACAACAGCACTGGGGATCTGTGCTTTCCCAGAGACGGAATATCTCACGGGGCTCAGTCTCGGCAAGCCTCTTTCTGAAAAGGCGAACGGTCGGATCCTTCTCCCACGAGGAAGGGCCCAGCCCTGAAAGCTCTTGCTGCTCTTCACCGTCCCTTGGCACCCTACCTACAGGCACAACAGCACTGGGGATCTGTGCTTTCCCAGAGACGGAACATCTCACGGGGCTCAGTCTCGGCAAGCCTCTTTCTGAAAAGGCGAACGGTCGGATCCTGCTCCCACGAGGAAGGGCCCAGCCCTGAAAGCTCTTGCTGCTCTTCACCGTCCCTTGTGGCCCTACCTACAGGCACAACAGCACTGGGGATCTGTGCTTTCCCAGAGACGGAACATCTCACGGGGCTCAGTCTCGGCAAGCCTCTTTCTGAAAAGGCGAACGGTCGGATATTTGTCCCACGAGGAAGGGCCCAGCCCTGAAAGCTCTTGCTTCTCTTCACCGTCCCTTGTGGCCCTACCTACAGGCACAACAGCACTGGGGATCTGTGCTTTCCCAGAGACGGAACATCTCACGGGGCTCAGTCTCGGCAAGCCTCTTTCTGAAAAGGCGAACGGTCGGATCCTTCTCCCACGAGGAAGGGCCCAGCCCTGAAAGCTCTTGCTGCTCTTCACCGCCCCTTGGCACCCTACCTACAGGCACAACAGCACTGGGGATCTGTGCTTTCCCAGAGACGGAACATCTCACGGGGCTCAGTCTCGGCAAGCCTCTTTCTGAAAAGGCGAACGGTCGGATCCTTCTCCCACGAGGAAGGGCCCAGCCCTGAAAGCTCTTGCTGCTCTTCACCGTCCCTTGGCACCCTACCTACAGGCACAACAGCACTGGGGATCTGTGCTTTCCCAGAGACGGAACATCTCGTGGCGCTACGCCTCGGCAGAGCCTCTTTTTTCTGGAAAAGGCGAACGGTCGGATCCTTCTCCCACGAGGAAGGGCCCAGCCCTGAAAGCTCTTGCTGCTCTTCACCGCCCCTTGGCACCCTACCTACAGGCACAACAGCACTGGGGATCTGTGCTTTCCCAGAGACGGAACATCTCACGGGGCTCAGTCTCGGCAAGCCTCTTTCTGAAAAGGCGAACGGTCGGATCCTTCTCCCACGAGGAAGGGCCCAGCCCTGAAAGCTCTTGCTGCTCTTCACCGTCCCTTGGCACCCTACCTACAGGCACAACAGCACTGGGGATCTGTGCTTTCCCAGAGACGGAACATCTCACGGGGCTCAGTCTCGGCAAGCCTCTTTCTGAAAAGGCGAACGGTCGGATACTTGTCCCACGAGGAAGGGCCCAGCCCTGAAAGCTCTTGCTGCTCTTCACCGTCCCTTGGCACCCTACCTACAGGCACAACAGCACTGGGGATCTGTGCTTTCCCAGAGACGGAATATCTCACGGGGCTCAGTCTCGGCAAGCCTCTTTCTGAAAAGGCGAACGGTCGGATCCTTCTCCCACGAGGAAGGGCCCAGCCCTGAAAGCTCTTGCTGCTCTTCACCGTCCCTTGGCACCCTACCTACAGGCACAACAGCACTGGGGATCTGTGCTTTCCCAGAGACGGAACATCTCACGGGGCTCAGTCTCGGCAAGCCTCTTTCTGAAAAGGCGAACGGTCGGATCCTGCTCCCACGAGGAAGGGCCCAGCCCTGAAAGCTCTTGCTGCTCTTCACCGTCCCTTGTGGCCCTACCTACAGGCACAACAGCACTGGGGATCTGTGCTTTCCCAGAGACGGAACATCTCACGGGGCTCAGTCTCGGCAAGCCTCTTTCTGAAAAGGCGAACGGTCGGATATTTGTCCCACGAGGAAGGGCCCAGCCCTGAAAGCTCTTGCTTCTCTTCACCGTCCCTTGTGGCCCTACCTACAGGCACAACAGCACTGGGGATCTGTGCTTTCCCAGAGACGGAACATCTCACGGGGCTCAGTCTCGGCAAGCCTCTTTCTGAAAAGGCGAACGGTCGGATCCTTCTCCCACGAGGAAGGGCCCAGCCCTGAAAGCTCTTGCTGCTCTTCACCGCCCCTTGGCACCCTACCTACAGGCACAACAGCACTGGGGATCTGTGCTTTCCCAGAGACGGAACATCTCACGGGGCTCAGTCTCGGCAAGCCTCTTTCTGAAAAGGCGAACGGTCGGATCCTTCTCCCACGAGGAAGGGCCCAGCCCTGAAAGCTCTTGCTGCTCTTCACCGTCCCTTGGCACCCTACCTACAGGCACAACAGCACTGGGGATCTGTGCTTTCCCAGAGACGGAACATCTCACGGGGCTCAGTCTCGGCAGAGCCTCTTTTTTCTGGAAAAGGCGAACGGTCGGATCCTTCTCCCACGAGGAAGGGCCCAGCCCTGAAAGCTCTTGCTGCTCTTCACCGCCCCTTGGCACCCTACCTACAGGCACAACAGCACTGGGGATCTGTGCTTTCCCAG
This sequence comes from Buteo buteo, assembly GCF_964188355.1. NCBI lineage: Eukaryota > Metazoa > Chordata > Aves > Accipitriformes > Accipitridae > Buteo > Buteo buteo. The sequence continues at coordinate 46,220,852 of NC_134176.1, read as the reverse complement.
ATACGGAATATCTCACGGGGCTCAGTCTCGGCAAGCCTCTTTCTGAAAAGGCGAACGGTCGGATACTTGTCCCACGACGAAGGGCCCAGCCCTGAAAGCTCTTGCTGCTCTTCACCGCCCCTTGGCACCCTACCTACAGGCACAACAGCACTGGGGATCTGTGCTTTCCCAGAGACGGAACATCTCACGGGGCTCAGTCTCGGCAAGCCTCTTTCTGAAAAGGCGAACGGTCGGATCCTTCTCCCACGAGGAAGGGCCCAGCCCTGAAAGCTCTTGCTGCTCTTCACCGTCCCTTGGCACCCTACCTACAGGCACAACAGCACTGGGGATCTGTGCTTTCCCAGAGACGGAACATCTCACGGGGCTCAGTCTCGGCAAGCCTCTTTCTGAAAAGGCGAACGGTCGGATACTTGTCCCACGAGGAAGGGCCCAGCCCTGAAAGCTCTTGCTGCTCTTCACCGCCCCTTGGCACCCTACCTACAGGCACAACAGCACTGGGGATCTGTGCTTTCCCAGAGACGGAATATCTCACGGGGCTCAGTCTCGGCAAGCCTCTTTCTGAAAAGGCGAACGGTCGGATCCTTCTCCCACGAGGAAGGGCCCAGCCCTGAAAGCTCTTGCTGCTCTTCACCGTCCCTTGTGGCCCTACCTACAGGCACAACAGCACTGGGGATCTGTGCTTTCCCAGAGACGGAACATCTCACGGGGCTCAGTCTCGGCAAGCCTCTTTCTGAAAAGGCGAACGGTCGGATCCTGCTCCCACGAGGAAGGGCCCAGCCCTGAAAGCTCTTGCTGCTCTTCACCGTCCCTTGGCACCCTACCTACAGGCACAACAGCACTGGGGATCTGTGCTTTCCCAGAGACGGAACATCTCGTGGCGCTACGCCTCGGCAGAGCCTCTTTTTTCTGGAAAAGGCGAACGGTCGGATCCTTCTCCCACGAGGAAGGGCCCAGCCCTGAAAGCTCTTGCTGCTCTTCACCGCCCCTTGGCACCCTACCTACAGGCACAACAGCACTGGGGATCTGTGCTTTCCCAGAGACGGAATATCTCACGGGGCTCAGTCTCGGCAAGCCTCTTTCTGAAAAGGCGAACGGTCGGATACTTGTCCCACGACGAAGGGCCCAGCCCTGAAAGCTCTTGCTGCTCTTCACCGCCCCTTGGCACCCTACCTACAGGCACAACAGCACTGGGGATCTGTGCTTTCCCAGAGACGGAACATCTCACGGGGCTCAGTCTCGGCAAGCCTCTTTCTGAAAAGGCGAACGGTCGGATCCTTCTCCCACGAGGAAGGGCCCAGCCCTGAAAGCTCTTGCTGCTCTTCACCGTCCCTTGGCACCCTACCTACAGGCACAACAGCACTGGGGATCTGTGCTTTCCCAGAGACGGAACATCTCACGGGGCTCAGTCTCGGCAAGCCTCTTTCTGAAAAGGCGAACGGTCGGATACTTGTCCCACGAGGAAGGGCCCAGCCCTGAAAGCTCTTGCTGCTCTTCACCGCCCCTTGGCACCCTACCTACAGGCACAACAGCACTGGGGATCTGTGCTTTCCCAGAGACGGAATATCTCACGGGGCTCAGTCTCGGCAAGCCTCTTTCTGAAAAGGCGAACGGTCGGATCCTTCTCCCACGAGGAAGGGCCCAGCCCTGAAAGCTCTTGCTGCTCTTCACCGTCCCTTGGCACCCTACCTACAGGCACAACAGCACTGGGGATCTGTGCTTTCCCAGAGATGGAACATCTCACGGGGCTCAGTCTCGGCAAGCCTCTTTCTGAAAAGGCGAACGGTCGGATCCTGCTCCCACGAGGAAGGGCCCAGCCCTGAAAGCTCTTGCTGCTCTTCACCGTCCCTTGTGGCCCTACCTACAGGCACAACAGCACTGGGGATCTGTGCTTTCCCAGAGACGGAACATCTCGTGGCGCTACGCCTCGGCAGAGCCTCTTTTTTTTGGAAAAGGCGAACGGTCGGATCCTTCTCCCACGAGGAAGGGCCCAGCCCTGAAAGCTCTTGCTGCTGTTCACCGTCCCTTGGCACCCTACCTACAGGCACAACAGCACTGGGGATCTGTGCTTTCCCAGAGACGGAACATCTCACGGGGCTCAGTCTCGGCAAGCCTCTTTCTGAAAAGGCGAACGGTCGGATCCTTCTCCCACGAGGAAGGGCCCAGCCCTGAAAGCTCTTGCTGCTCTTCACCGTCCCTTGGCACCCTACCTACAGGCACAACAGCACTGGGGATCTGTGCTTTCCCAGAGACGGAACATCTCACGGGGCTCAGTCTCGGCAAGCCTCTTTCTGAAAAGGCGAACGGTCGGATCCTTCTCCCACGAGGAAGGGCCCAGCCCTGAAAGCTCTTGCTGCTCTTCACCGTCCCTTGGCACCCTACCTACAGGCACAACAGCACTGGGGATCTGTGCTTTCCCAGAGACGGAATATCTCACGGGGCTCAGTCTCGGCAAGCCTCTTTCTGAAAAGGCGAACGGTCGGATCCTTCTCCCACGAGGAAGGGCCCAGCCCTGAAAGCTCTTGCTGCTCTTCACCGTCCCTTGGCACCCTACCTACAGGCACAACAGCACTGGGGATCTGTGCTTTCCCAGAGACGGAACATCTCACGGGGCTCAGTCTCGGCAAGCCTCTTTCTGAAAAGGCGAACGGTCGGATCCTGCTCCCACGAGGAAGGGCCCAGCCCTGAAAGCTCTTGCTGCTCTTCACCGTCCCTTGTGGCCCTACCTACAGGCACAACAGCACTGGGGATCTGTGCTTTCCCAGAGACGGAACATCTCACGGGGCTCAGTCTCGGCAAGCCTCTTTCTGAAAAGGCGAACGGTCGGATATTTGTCCCACGAGGAAGGGCCCAGCCCTGAAAGCTCTTGCTTCTCTTCACCGTCCCTTGTGGCCCTACCTACAGGCACAACAGCACTGGGGATCTGTGCTTTCCCAGAGACGGAACATCTCACGGGGCTCAGTCTCGGCAAGCCTCTTTCTGAAAAGGCGAACGGTCGGATCCTTCTCCCACGAGGAAGGGCCCAGCCCTGAAAGCTCTTGCTGCTCTTCACCGCCCCTTGGCACCCTACCTACAGGCACAACAGCACTGGGGATCTGTGCTTTCCCAGAGACGGAACATCTCACGGGGCTCAGTCTCGGCAAGCCTCTTTCTGAAAAGGCGAACGGTCGGATCCTTCTCCCACGAGGAAGGGCCCAGCCCTGAAAGCTCTTGCTGCTCTTCACCGTCCCTTGGCACCCTACCTACAGGCACAACAGCACTGGGGATCTGTGCTTTCCCAGAGACGGAACATCTCGTGGCGCTACGCCTCGGCAGAGCCTCTTTTTTCTGGAAAAGGCGAACGGTCGGATCCTTCTCCCACGAGGAAGGGCCCAGCCCTGAAAGCTCTTGCTGCTCTTCACCGCCCCTTGGCACCCTACCTACAGGCACAACAGCACTGGGGATCTGTGCTTTCCCAGAGACGGAACATCTCACGGGGCTCAGTCTCGGCAAGCCTCTTTCTGAAAAGGCGAACGGTCGGATCCTTCTCCCACGAGGAAGGGCCCAGCCCTGAAAGCTCTTGCTGCTCTTCACCGTCCCTTGGCACCCTACCTACAGGCACAACAGCACTGGGGATCTGTGCTTTCCCAGAGACGGAACATCTCACGGGGCTCAGTCTCGGCAAGCCTCTTTCTGAAAAGGCGAACGGTCGGATACTTGTCCCACGAGGAAGGGCCCAGCCCTGAAAGCTCTTGCTGCTCTTCACCGCCCCTTGGCACCCTACCTACAGGCACAACAGCACTGGGGATCTGTGCTTTCCCAGAGACGGAACATCTCACGGGGCTCAGTCTCGGCAAGCCTCTTTCTGAAAAGGCGAACGGTCGGATCCTTCTCCCACGAGGAAGGGCCCAGCCCTGAAAGCTCTTGCTGCTCTTCACCGTCCCTTGGCACCCTACCTACAGGCACAACAGCACTGGGGATCTGTGCTTTCCCAGAGACGGAACATCTCGTGGCGCTACGCCTCGGCAGAGCCTCTTTTTTCTGGAAAAGGCGAACGGTCGGATCCTTCTCCCACGAGGAAGGGCCCAGCCCTGAAAGCTCTTGCTGCTCTTCACCGCCCCTTGGCACCCTACCTACAGGCACAACAGCACTGGGGATCTGTGCTTTCCCAGAGACGGAACATCTCACGGGGCTCAGTCTCGGCAAGCCTCTTTCTGAAAAGGCGAACGGTCGGATCCTTCTCCCACGAGGAAGGGCCCAGCCCTGAAAGCTCTTGCTGCTCTTCACCGCCCCTTGGCACCCTACCTACAGGCACAACAGCACTGGGGATCTGTGCTTTCCCAGAGACGGAACATCTCACGGGGCTCAGTCTCGGCAAGCCTCTTTCTGAAAAGGCGAACGGTCGGATCCTTCTCCCACGAGGAAGGGCCCAGCCCTGAAAGCTCTTGCTGCTCTTCACCGTCCCTTGGCACCCTACCTACAGGCACAACAGCACTGGGGATCTGTGCTTTCCCAGAGACGGAACATCTCGTGGCGCTACGCCTCGGCAGAGCCTCTTTTTTCTGGAAAAGGCGAACGGTCGGATCCTTCTCCCACGAGGAAGGGCCCAGCCCTGAAAGCTCTTGCTGCTCTTCACCGCCCCTTGGCACCCTACCTACAGGCACAACAGCACTGGGGATCTGTGCTTTCCCAGAGACGGAACATCTCACGGGGCTCAGTCTCGGCAAGCCTCTTTCTGAAAAGGCGAACGGTCGGATCCTTCTCCCACGAGGAAGGGCCCAGCCCTGAAAGCTCTTGCTGCTCTTCACCGTCCCTTGGCACCCTACCTACAGGCACAACAGCACTGGGGATCTGTGCTTTCCCAGAGACGGAACATCTCACGGGGCTCAGTCTCGGCAAGCCTCTTTCTGAAAAGGCGAACGGTCGGATACTTGTCCCACGAGGAAGGGCCCAGCCCTGAAAGCTCTTGCTGCTCTTCACCGCCCCTTGGCACCCTACCTACAGGCACAACAGCACTGGGGATCTGTGCTTTCCCAGAGACGGAACATCTCACGGGGCTCAGTCTCGGCAAGCCTCTTTCTGAAAAGACGAACGGTGCGATCCATCTCCCCCGAGGAAGGGCCCAGCCCTGAAAGCTCTTGCTGCTCTTCACCGCCCCTTGGCACCCTACCTACAGGCACAACAGCACTGGGGATCTGTGCTTTCCCAGAGACGGAATATCTCACGGCGCTCAGTCTCGGCAAGCCTCTTTCTGAAAAGGCGAACGGTCGGATCCTTCTCCCACGAGGAAGGGCCCAGCCCTGAAAGCTCTTGCTGCTCTTCACCGTCCCTTGGCACCCTACCTACAGGCACAACAGCACTGGGGATCTATGCTTTCGCAGAGACGGAACGTCTCGTAGTGCTACGCCTCGGCAGAGCCTCTTTTTTTTGGAAAAGGCGAACGGTCGGATCCTTCTCCCACGAGGAAGGGCCCAGCCCTGAAAGCTCTTGCTGCTCTTCACCGCCCCTTGGCACCCTACCTACAGGCACAACAGCACTGGGGATCTGTGCTTTCCCAGAGACTGAACATCTCACGGCGCACAGTCTCGGCAGAGCCTCTTTTTTTTGGAAAAGGCGAACGGTCGGATCCTTCTCCCACGAGGAAGGGCCCAGCCCTGAAAGCTCTTGCTGCTCTTCACCGCCCCTTGGCACCCTACCTACAGGCACAACAGCACTGGGGATCTGTGCTTTCCCAGAGACGGAACATCTCACGGGGCTCAGTCTCGGCAAGCCTCTTTCTGAAAAGGCGAACGGTCGGATCCTTCTCCCACGAGGAAGGGCCCAGCCCTGAAAGCTCTTGCTGCTCTTCACCGCCCCTTGGCACCCTACCTACAGGCACAACAGCACTGGGGATCTGTGCTTTCCCAGAGACGGAACATCTCACAGGGCTCAGTCTCGGCAAGCCTCTTTCTGAAAAGGCGAACGGTCGGATCCTTCTCCCACGAGGAAGGGCCCAGCCCTGAAAGCTCTTGCTGCTCTTCACCGTCCCTTGGCACCCTACCTACAGGCACAACAGCACTGGGGATCTATGCTTTCGCAGAGACGGAACGTCTCGTAGTGCTACGCCTCGGCAGAGCCTCTTTTTTTTGGAAAAGGCGAACGGTCGGATCCTTCTCCCACGAGGAAGGGCCCAGCCCTGAAAGCTCTTGCTGCTCTTCACCGCCCCTTGGCACCCTACCTACAGGCACAACAGCACTGGGGATCTGTGCTTTCCCAGAGACTGAACATCTCACGGCGCACAGTCTCGGCAGAGCCTCTTTTTTTTGGAAAAGGCGAACGGTCGGATCCTTCTCCCACGAGGAAGGGCCCAGCCCTGAAAGCTCTTGCTGCTCTTCACCGCCCCTTGGCACCCTACCTACAGGCACAACAGCACTGGGGATCTGTGCTTTCCCAGAGACGGAACATCTCACGGGGCTCAGTCTCGGCAAGCCTCTTTCTGAAAAGGCGAACGGTCAGATCCTTCTCCCACGAGGAAGGGCCCAGCCCTGAAAGCTCTTGCTACTCTTCACCGCCCCTTGGCACCCTACCTACAGGCACAACAGCACTGGGGATCTGTGCTTTCCCAGAGACGGAATATCTCACGGGGCTCAGTCTCGGCAAGCCTCTTTCTGAAAAGGCGAACGGTCGGATCCTTCTCCCACGAGGAAGGGCCCAGCCCTGAAAGCTCTTGCTGCTCTTCACCGTCCCTTGGCACCCTACCTACAGGCACAACAGCACTGGGGATCTATGCTTTCGCAGAGACGGAACGTCTCGTAGTGCTACGCCTCGGCAGAGCCTCTTTTTTTTGGAAAAGGCGAACGGTCGGATCCTTCTCCCACGAGGAAGGGCCCAGCCCTGAAAGCTCTTGCTGCTGTTCACCGTCCCTTGGCACCCTACCTACAGGCACAACAGCACTGGGGATCTGTGCTTTCCCAGAGACGGAACATCTCACGGGGCTCAGTCTCGGCAAGCCTCTTTCTGAAAAGGCGAACGGTCGGATCCTTCTCCCACGAGGAAGGGCCCAGCCCTGAAAGCTCTTGCTGCTCTTCACCGTCCCTTGGCACCCTACCTACAGGCACAACAGCACTGGGGATCTGTGCTTTCCCAGAGACGGAACATCTCACGGCGCTCAGTCTCGGCAAGCCTCTTTCTGAAAAGGCGAACGGTCGGATCCTTCTCCCACGAGGAAGGGCCCAGCCCTGAAAGCTCTTGCTGCTCTTCACCGTCCCTTGGCACCCTACCTACAGGCACAACAGCACTGGGGATCTGTGCTTTCCCAGAGACGGAATATCTCACGGGGCTCAGTCTCGGCAAGCCTCTTTCTGAAAAGGCGAACGGTCGGATCCTTCTCCCACGAGGAAGGGCCCAGCCCTGAAAGCTCTTGCTGCTCTTCACCGTCCCTTGGCACCCTACCTACAGGCACAACAGCACTGGGGATCTGTGCTTTCCCAGAGACGGAACATCTCACGGGGCTCAGTCTCGGCAAGCCTCTTTCTGAAAAGGCGAACGGTCGGATCCTGCTCCCACGAGGAAGGGCCCAGCCCTGAAAGCTCTTGCTGCTCTTCACCGTCCCTTGTGGCCCTACCTACAGGCACAACAGCACTGGGGATCTGTGCTTTCCCAGAGACGGAACATCTCGTGGCGCTACGCCTCGGCAGAGCCTCTTTTTTTTGGAAAAGGCGAACGGTCGGATCCTTCTCCCACGAGGAAGGGCCCAGCCCTGAAAGCTCTTGCTGCTCTTCACCGCCCCTTGGCACCCTACCTACAGGCACAACAGCACTGGGGATCTGTGCTTTCCCAGAGACGGAATATCTCACGGGGCTCAGTCTCGGCAAGCCTCTTTCTGAAAAGGCGAACGGTCGGATCCTTCTCCCACGAGGAAGGGCCCAGCCCTGAAAGCTCTTGCTGCTCTTCACCGTCCCTTGGCACCCTACCTACAGGCACAACAGCACTGGGGATCTGTGCTTTCCCAGAGACGGAACATCTCACGGGGCTCAGTCTCGGCAAGCCTCTTTCTGAAAAGGCGAACGGTCGGATACTTGTCCCACGAGGAAGGGCCCAGCCCTGAAAGCTCTTGCTGCTCTTCACCGCCCCTTGGCACCCTACCTACAGGCACAACAGCACTGGGGATCTGTGCTTTCCCAGAGACGGAACATCTCACGGGGCTCAGTCTCGGCAAGCCTCTTTCTGAAAAGACGAACGGTGCGATCCATCTCCCCCGAGGAAGGGCCCAGCCCTGAAAGCTCTTGCTGCTCTTCACCGCCCCTTGGCACCCTACCTACAGGCACAACAGCACTGGGGATCTGTGCTTTCCCAGAGACGGAATATCTCACGGCGCTCAGTCTCGGCAAGCCTCTTTCTGAAAAGGCGAACGGTCGGATCCTTCTCCCACGAGGAAGGGCCCAGCCCTGAAAGCTCTTGCTGCTCTTCACCGTCCCTTGGCACCCTACCTACAGGCACAACAGCACTGGGGATCTATGCTTTCGCAGAGACGGAACGTCTCGTAGTGCTACGCCTCGGCAGAGCCTCTTTTTTTTGGAAAAGGCGAACGGTCGGATCCTTCTCCCACGAGGAAGGGCCCAGCCCTGAAAGCTCTTGCTGCTCTTCACCGCCCCTTGGCACCCTACCTACAGGCACAACAGCACTGGGGATCTGTGCTTTCCCAGAGACTGAACATCTCACGGCGCACAGTCTCGGCAGAGCCTCTTTTTTTTGGAAAAGGCGAACGGTCGGATCCTTCTCCCACGAGGAAGGGCCCAGCCCTGAAAGCTCTTGCTGCTCTTCACCGCCCCTTGGCACCCTACCTACAGGCACAACAGCACTGGGGATCTGTGCTTTCCCAGAGACGGAACATCTCACGGGGCTCAGTCTCGGCAAGCCTCTTTCTGAAAAGGCGAACGGTCGGATCCTTCTCCCACGAGGAAGGGCCCAGCCCTGAAAGCTCTTGCTGCTCTTCACCGCCCCTTGGCACCCTACCTACAGGCACAACAGCACTGGGGATCTGTGCTTTCCCAGAGACGGAACATCTCACAGGGCTCAGTCTCGGCAAGCCTCTTTCTGAAAAGGCGAACGGTCGGATCCTTCTCCCACGAGGAAGGGCCCAGCCCTGAAAGCTCTTGCTGCTCTTCACCGTCCCTTGGCACCCTACCTACAGGCACAACAGCACTGGGGATCTATGCTTTCGCAGAGACGGAACGTCTCGTAGTGCTACGCCTCGGCAGAGCCTCTTTTTTTTGGAAAAGGCGAACGGTCGGATCCTTCTCCCACGAGGAAGGGCCCAGCCCTGAAAGCTCTTGCTGCTGTTCACCGTCCCTTGGCACCCTACCTACAGGCACAACAGCACTGGGGATCTGTGCTTTCCCAGAGACGGAACATCTCACGGGGCTCAGTCTCGGCAAGCCTCTTTCTGAAAAGGCGAACGGTCGGATCCTTCTCCCACGAGGAAGGGCCCAGCCCTGAAAGCTCTTGCTGCTCTTCACCGTCCCTTGGCACCCTACCTACAGGCACAACAGCACTGGGGATCTGTGCTTTCCCAGAGACGGAACATCTCACGGCGCTCAGTCTCGGCAAGCCTCTTTCTGAAAAGGCGAACGGTCGGATCCTTCTCCCACGAGGAAGGGCCCAGCCCTGAAAGCTCTTGCTGCTCTTCACCGTCCCTTGGCACCCTACCTACAGGCACAACAGCACTGGGGATCTGTGCTTTCCCAGAGACGGAATATCTCACGGGGCTCAGTCTCGGCAAGCCTCTTTCTGAAAAGGCGAACGGTCGGATCCTTCTCCCACGAGGAAGGGCCCAGCCCTGAAAGCTCTTGCTGCTCTTCACCGTCCCTTGGCACCCTACCTACAGGCACAACAGCACTGGGGATCTGTGCTTTCCCAGAGACGGAACATCTCACGGGGCTCAGTCTCGGCAAGCCTCTTTCTGAAAAGGCGAACGGTCGGATCCTGCTCCCACGAGGAAGGGCCCAGCCCTGAAAGCTCTTGCTGCTCTTCACCGTCCCTTGTGGCCCTACCTACAGGCACAACAGCACTGGGGATCTGTGCTTTCCCAGAGACGGAACATCTCGTGGCGCTACGCCTCGGCAGAGCCTCTTTTTTTTGGAAAAGGCGAACGGTCGGATCCTTCTCCCACGAGGAAGGGCCCAGCCCTGAAAGCTCTTGCTGCTCTTCACCGCCCCTTGGCACCCTACCTACAGGCACAACAGCACTGGGGATCTGTGCTTTCCCAGAGACGGAATATCTCACGGGGCTCAGTCTCGGCAAGCCTCTTTCTGAAAAGGCGAACGGTCGGATCCTTCTCCCACGAGGAAGGGCCCAGCCCTGAAAGCTCTTGCTGCTCTTCACCGTCCCTTGGCACCCTACCTACAGGCACAACAGCACTGGGGATCTGTGCTTTCCCAGAGACGGAACATCTCACGGGGCTCAGTCTCGGCAAGCCTCTTTCTGAAAAGGCGAACGGTCGGATCCTGCTCCCACGAGGAAGGGCCCAGCCCTGAAAGCTCTTGCTGCTCTTCACCGTCCCTTGTGGCCCTACCTACAGGCACAACAGCACTGGGGATCTGTGCTTTCCCAGAGACGGAACATCTCACGGGGCTCAGTCTCGGCAAGCCTCTTTCTGAAAAGGCGAACGGTCGGATCCTTCTCCCACGAGGAAGGGCCCAGCCCTGAAAGCTCTTGCTGCTCTTCACCGTCCCTTGTGGCCCTACCTACAGGCACAACAGCACTGGGGATCTGTGCTTTCCCAGAGACGGAACATCTCACGGGGCTCAGTCTCGGCAAGCCTCTTTCTGAAAAGGCGAACGGTCGGATCCTTCTCCCACGAGGAAGGGCCCAGCCCTGAAAGCTCTTGCTGCTCTTCACCGCCCCTTGGCACCCTACCTACAGGCACAACAGCACTGGGGATCTGTGCTTTCCCAGAGACGGAACATCTCACGGGGCTCAGTCTCGGCAAGCCTCTTTCTGAAAAGGCGAACGGTCGGATCCTTCTCCCACGAGGAAGGGCCCAGCCCTGAAAGCTCTTGCTGCTCTTCACCGTCCCTTGGCACCCTACCTACAGGCACAACAGCACTGGGGATCTGTGCTTTCCCAGAGACGGAACATCTCGTGGCGCTACGCCTCGGCAGAGCCTCTTTTTTCTGGAAAAGGCGAACGGTCGGATCCTTCTCCCACGAGGAAGGGCCCAGCCCTGAAAGCTCTTGCTGCTCTTCACCGCCCCTTGGCACCCTACCTACAGGCACAACAGCACTGGGGATCTGTGCTTTCCCAGAGACGGAATATCTCACGGGGCTCAGTCTCGGCAAGCCTCTTTCTGAAAACGCGAACGGTCGGATACTTGTCCCACGACGAAGGGCCCAGCCCTGAAAGCTCTTGCTGCTCTTCACCGCCCCTTGGCACCCTACCTACAGGCACAACAGCACTGGGGATCTGTGCTTTCCCAGAGACGGAACATCTCACGGGGCTCAGTCTCGGCAAGCCTCTTTCTGAAAAGGCGAACGGTCGGATCCTTCTCCCACGAGGAAGGGCCCAGCCCTGAAAGCTCTTGCTGCTCTTCACCGTCCCTTGGCACCCTACCTACAGGCACAACAGCACTGGGGATCTGTGCTTTCCCAGAGACGGAACATCTCACGGGGCTCAGTCTCGGCAAGCCTCTTTCTGAAAAGGCGAACGGTCGGATACTTGTCCCACGAGGAAGGGCCCAGCCCTGAAAGCTCTTGCTGCTCTTCACCGCCCCTTGGCACCCTACCTACAGGCACAACAGCACTGGGGATCTGTGCTTTCCCAGAGACGGAACATCTCACGGGGCTCAGTCTCGGCAAGCCTCTTTCTGAAAAGACGAACGGTGCGATCCATCTCCCCCGAGGAAGGGCCCAGCCCTGAAAGCTCTTGCTGCTCTTCACCGCCCCTTGGCACCCTACCTACAGGCACAACAGCACTGGGGATCTGTGCTTTCCCAGAGACGGAATATCTCACGGCGCTCAGTCTCGGCAAGCCTCTTTCTGAAAAGGCGAACGGTCGGATCCTTCTCCCACGAGGAAGGGCCCAGCCCTGAAAGCTCTTGCTGCTCTTCACCGTCCCTTGGCACCCTACCTACAGGCACAACAGCACTGGGGATCTATGCTTTCGCAGAGACGGAACGTCTCGTAGTGCTACGCCTCGGCAGAGCCTCTTTTTTTTGGAAAAGGCGAACGGTCGGATCCTTCTCCCACGAGGAAGGGCCCAGCCCTGAAAGCTCTTGCTGCTCTTCACCGCCCCTTGGCACCCTACCTACAGGCACAACAGCACTGGGGATCTGTGCTTTCCCAGAGACTGAACATCTCACGGCGCACAGTCTCGGCAGAGCCTCTTTTTTTTGGAAAAGGCGAACGGTCGGATCCTTCTCCCACGAGGAAGGGCCCAGCCCTGAAAGCTCTTGCTGCTCTTCACCGCCCCTTGGCACCCTACCTACAGGCACAACAGCACTGGGGATCTGTGCTTTCCCAGAGACGGAACATCTCACGGGGCTCAGTCTCGGCAAGCCTCTTTCTGAAAAGGCGAACGGTCGGATCCTTCTCCCACGAGGAAGGGCCCAGCCCTGAAAGCTCTTGCTACTCTTCACCGCCCCTTGGCACCCTACCTACAGGCACAACAGCACTGGGGATCTGTGCTTTCCCAGAGACGGAATATCTCACGGGGCTCAGTCTCGGCAAGCCTCTTTCTGAAAAGGCGAACGGTCGGATCCTTCTCCCACGAGGAAGGGCCCAGCCCTGAAAGCTCTTGCTGCTCTTCACCGTCCCTTGGCACCCTACCTACAGGCACAACAGCACTGGGGATCTATGCTTTCGCAGAGACGGAACGTCTCGTAGTGCTACGCCTCGGCAGAGCCTCTTTTTTTTGGAAAAGGCGAACGGTCGGATCCTTCTCCCACGAGGAAGGGCCCAGCCCTGAAAGCTCTTGCTGCTGTTCACCGTCCCTTGGCACCCTACCTACAGGCACAACAGCACTGGGGATCTGTGCTTTCCCAGAGACGGAACATCTCACGGGGCTCAGTCTCGGCAAGCCTCTTTCTGAAAAGGCGAACGGTCGGATCCTTCTCCCACGAGGAAGGGCCCAGCCCTGAAAGCTCTTGCTGCTCTTCACCGTCCCTTGGCACCCTACCTACAGGCACAACAGCACTGGGGATCTGTGCTTTCCCAGAGACGGAACATCTCACGGCGCTCAGTCTCGGCAAGCCTCTTTCTGAAAAGGCGAACGGTCGGATCCTTCTCCCACGAGGAAGGGCCCAGCCCTGAAAGCTCTTGCTGCTCTTCACCGCCCCTTGGCACCCTACCTACAGGCACAACAGCACTGGGGATCTGTGCTTTCCCAGAGACGGAATATCTCACGGGGCTCAGTCTCGGCAAGCCTCTTTCTGAAAAGGCAAACGGTCGGATCCTTCTCCCACGAGGAAGGGCCCAGCCCTGAAAGCTCTTGCTGCTCTTCACCGTCCCTTGGCACCCTACCTACAGGCACAACAGCACTGGGGATCTGTGCTTTCCCAGAGACGGAACATCTCACGGGGCTCAGTCTCGGCAAGCCTCTTTCTGAAAAGGCGAACGGTCGGATCCTGCTCCCACGAGGAAGGGCCCAGCCCTGAAAGCTCTTGCTGCTCTTCACCGTCCCTTGTGGCCCTACCTACAGGCACAACAGCACTGGGGATCTGTGCTTTCCCAGAGACGGAACATCTCGTGGCGCTACGCCTCGGCAGAGCCTCTTTTTTTTGGAAAAGGCGAACGGTCGGATCCTTCTCCCACGAGGAAGGGCCCAGCCCTGAAAGCTCTTGCTGCTCTTCACCGCCCCTTGGCACCCTACCTACAGGCACAACAGCACTGGGGATCTGTGCTTTCCCAGAGACGGAATATCTCACGGGGCTCAGTCTCGGCAAGCCTCTTTCTGAAAAGGCGAACGGTCGGATCCTTCTCCCACGAGGAAGGGCCCAGCCCTGAAAGCTCTTGCTGCTCTTCACCGTCCCTTGGCACCCTACCTACAGGCACAACAGCACTGGGGATCTGTGCTTTCCCAGAGACGGAACATCTCACGGGGCTCAGTCTCGGCAAGCCTCTTTCTGAAAAGGCGAACGGTCGGATCCTGCTCCCACGAGGAAGGGCCCAGCCCTGAAAGCTCTTGCTGCTCTTCACCGTCCCTTGTGGCCCTACCTACAGGCACAACAGCACTGGGGATCTGTGCTTTCCCAGAGACGGAATATCTCACGGGGCTCAGTCTCGGCAAGCCTCTTTCTGAAAAGGCGAACGGTCGGATATTTGTCCCACGAGGAAGGGCCCAGCCCTGAAAGCTCTTGCTTCTCTTCACCGTCCCTTGTGGCCCTACCTACAGGCACAACAGCACTGGGGATCTGTGCTTTCCCAGAGACGGAACATCTCACGGGGCTCAGTCTCGGCAAGCCTCTTTCTGAAAAGGCGAACGGTCGGATCCTTCTCCCACGAGGAAGGGCCCAGCCCTGAAAGCTCTTGCTGCTCTTCACCACCCCTTGGCACCCTACCTACAGGCACAACAGCACTGGGGATCTGTGCTTTCCCAGAGACGGAACATCTCACGGGGCTCAGTCTCGGCAAGCCTCTTTCTGAAAAGGCGAACGGTCGGATCCTTCTCCCACGAGGAAGGGCCCAGCCCTGAAAGCTCTTGCTGCTCTTCACCGTCCCTTGGCACCCTACCTACAGGCACAACAGCACTGGGGATCTGTGCTTTCCCAGAGACGGAACATCTCACGGGGCTCAGTCTCGGCAAGCCTCTTTCTGAAAAGGCGAACGGTCGGATACTTGTCCCACGAGGAAGGGCCCAGCCCTGAAAGCTCTTGCTGCTCTTCACCGCCCCTTGGCACCCTACCTACAGGCACAACAGCACTGGGGATCTGTGCTTTCCCAGAGACGGAACATCTCACGGGGCTCAGTCTCGGCAAGCCTCTTTCTGAAAAGACGAACGGTGCGATCCATCTCCCCCGAGGAAGGGCCCAGCCCTGAAAGCTCTTGCTGCTCTTCACCGCCCCTTGGCACCCTACCTACAGGCACAACAGCACTGGGGATCTGTGCTTTCCCAGAGACGGAATATCTCACGGGGCTCAGTCTCGGCAAGCCTCTTTCTGAAAAGGCGAACGGTCGGATCCTTCTCCCACGAGGAAGGGCCCAGCCCTGAAAGCTCTTGCTGCTCTTCACCGTCCCTTGGCACCCTACCTACAGGCACAACAGCACTGGGGATCTATGCTTTCGCAGAGACGGAACGTCTCGTAGTGCTACGCCTCGGCAGAGCCTCTTTTTTTTGGAAAAGGCGAACGGTCGGATCCTTCTCCCACGAGGAAGGGCCCAGCCCTGAAAGCTCTTGCTGCTCTTCACCGTCCCTTGGCACCCTACCTACAGGCACAACAGCACTGGGGATCTGTGCTTTCCCAGAGACGGAACATCTCACGGCGCTCAGTCTCGGCAAGCCTCTTTCTGAAAAGGCGAACGGTCGGATCCTTCTCCCACGAGGAAGGGCCCAGCCCTGAAAGCTCTTGCTGCTCTTCACCGTCCCTTGGCACCCTACCTACAGGCACAACAGCACTGGGGATCTGTGCTTTCCCAGAGACGGAATATCTCACGGGGCTCAGTCTCGGCAAGCCTCTTTCTGAAAAGGCGAACGGTCGGATCCTTCTCCCACGAGGAAGGGCCCAGCCCTGAAAGCTCTTGCTGCTCTTCACCGTCCCTTGGCACCCTACCTACAGGCACAACAGCACTGGGGATCTGTGCTTTCCCAGAGACGGAACATCTCACGGGGCTCAGTCTCGGCAAGCCTCTTTCTGAAAAGGCGAACGGTCGGATCCTGCTCCCACGAGGAAGGGCCCAGCCCTGAAAGCTCTTGCTGCTCTTCACCGTCCCTTGTGGCCCTACCTACAGGCACAACAGCACTGGGGATCTGTGCTTTCCCAGAGACGGAACATCTCGTGGCGCTACGCCTCGGCAGAGCCTCTTTTTTTTGGAAAAGGCGAACGGTCGGATCCTTCTCCCACGAGGAAGGGCCCAGCCCTGAAAGCTCTTGCTGCTCTTCACCGCCCCTTGGCACCCTACCTACAGGCACAACAGCACTGGGGATCTGTGCTTTCCCAGAGACGGAATATCTCACGGGGCTCAGTCTCGGCAAGCCTCTTTCTGAAAAGGCGAACGGTCGGATCCTTCTCCCACGAGGAAGGGCCCAGCCCTGAAAGCTCTTGCTGCTCTTCACCGTCCCTTGGCACCCTACCTACAGGCACAACAGCACTGGGGATCTGTGCTTTCCCAGAGACGGAACATCTCACGGGGCTCAGTCTCGGCAAGCCTCTTTCTGAAAAGGCGAACGGTCGGATCCTGCTCCCACGAGGAAGGGCCCAGCCCTGAAAGCTCTTGCTGCTCTTCACCGTCCCTTGTGGCCCTACCTACAGGCACAACAGCACTGGGGATCTGTGCTTTCCCAGAGACGGAACATCTCACGGGGCTCAGTCTCGGCAAGCCTCTTTCTGAAAAGGCGAACGGTCGGATATTTGTCCCACGAGGAAGGGCCCAGCCCTGAAAGCTCTTGCTTCTCTTCACCGTCCCTTGTGGCCCTACCTACAGGCACAACAGCACTGGGGATCTGTGCTTTCCCAGAGACGGAACATCTCACGGGGCTCAGTCTCGGCAAGCCTCTTTCTGAAAAGGCGAACGGTCGGATCCTTCTCCCACGAGGAAGGGCCCAGCCCTGAAAGCTCTTGCTGCTCTTCACCGCCCCTTGGCACCCTACCTACAGGCACAACAGCACTGGGGATCTGTGCTTTCCCAGAGACGGAACATCTCACGGGGCTCAGTCTCGGCAAGCCTCTTTCTGAAAAGGCGAACGGTCGGATCCTTCTCCCACGAGGAAGGGCCCAGCCCTGAAAGCTCTTGCTGCTCTTCACCGTCCCTTGGCACCCTACCTACAGGCACAACAGCACTGGGGATCTGTGCTTTCCCAGAGACGGAACATCTCACGGCGCTACGCCTCGGCAGAGCCTCTTTTTTCTGGAAAAGGCGAACGGTCGGATCCTTCTCCCACGAGGAAGGGCCCAGCCCTGAAAGCTCTTGCTGCTCTTCACCGCCCCTTGGCACCCTACCTACAGGCACAACAGCACTGGGGATCTGTGCTTTCCCAGAGACGGAATATCTCACGGGGCTCAGTCTCGGCAAGCCTCTTTCTGAAAACGCGAACGGTCGGATACTTGTCCCACGACGAAGGGCCCAGCCCTGAAAGCTCTTGCTGCTCTTCACCGCCCCTTGGCACCCTACCTACAGGCACAACAGCACTGGGGATCTGTGCTTTCCCAGAGACGGAACATCTCACGGGGCTCAGTCTCGGCAAGCCTCTTTCTGAAAAGGCGAACGGTCGGATCCTTCTCCCACGAGGAAGGGCCCAGCCCTGAAAGCTCTTGCTGCTCTTCACCGTCCCTTGGCACCCTACCTACAGGCACAACAGCACTGGGGATCTGTGCTTTCCCAGAGACGGAACATCTCACGGGGCTCAGTCTCGGCAAGCCTCTTTCTGAAAAGGCGAACGGTCGGATACTTGTCCCACGAGGAAGGGCCCAGCCCTGAAAGCTCTTGCTGCTCTTCACCGCCCCTTGGCACCCTACCTACAGGCACAACAGCACTGGGGATCTGTGCTTTCCCAGAGACGGAACATCTCACGGGGCTCAGTCTCGGCAAGCCTCTTTCTGAAAAGACGAACGGTGCGATCCATCTCCCCCGAGGAAGGGCCCAGCCCTGAAAGCTCTTGCTGCTCTTCACCGCCCCTTGGCACCCTACCTACAGGCACAACAGCACTGGGGATCTGTGCTTTCCCAGAGACGGAATATCTCACGGCGCTCAGTCTCGGCAAGCCTCTTTCTGAAAAGGCGAACGGTCGGATCCTTCTCCCACGAGGAAGGGCCCAGCCCTGAAAGCTCTTGCTGCTCTTCACCGTCCCTTGGCACCCTACCTACAGGCACAACAGCACTGGGGATCTATGCTTTCGCAGAGACGGAACGTCTCGTAGTGCTACGCCTCGGCAGAGCCTCTTTTTTTTGGAAAAGGCGAACGGTCGGATCCTTCTCCCACGAGGAAGGGCCCAGCCCTGAAAGCTCTTGCTGCTCTTCACCGCCCCTTGGCACCCTACCTACAGGCACAACAGCACTGGGGATCTGTGCTTTCCCAGAGACTGAACATCTCACGGCGCACAGTCTCGGCAGAGCCTCTTTTTTTTGGAAAAGGCGAACGGTCGGATCCTTCTCCCACGAGGAAGGGCCCAGCCCTGAAAGCTCTTGCTGCTCTTCACCGCCCCTTGGCACCCTACCTACAGGCACAACAGCACTGGGGATCTGTGCTTTCCCAGAGACGGAACATCTCACGGGGCTCAGTCTCGGCAAGCCTCTTTCTGAAAAGGCGAACGGTCGGATCCTTCTCCCACGAGGAAGGGCCCAGCCCTGAAAGCTCTTGCTGCTCTTCACCGCCCCTTGGCACCCTACCTACAGGCACAACAGCACTGGGGATCTGTGCTTTCCCAGAGACGGAACATCTCACAGGGCTCAGTCTCGGCAAGCCTCTTTCTGAAAAGGCGAACGGTCGGATCCTTCTCCCACGAGGAAGGGCCCAGCCCTGAAAGCTCTTGCTGCTCTTCACCGTCCCTTGGCACCCTACCTACAGGCACAACAGCACTGGGGATCTATGCTTTCGCAGAGACGGAACGTCTCGTAGTGCTACGCCTCGGCAGAGCCTCTTTTTTTTGGAAAAGGCGAACGGTCGGATCCTTCTCCCACGAGGAAGGGCCCAGCCCTGAAAGCTCTTGCTGCTCTTCACCGCCCCTTGGCACCCTACCTACAGGCACAACAGCACTGGGGATCTGTGCTTTCCCAGAGACTGAACATCTCACGGCGCACAGTCTCGGCAGAGCCTCTTTTTTTTGGAAAAGGCGAACGGTCGGATCCTTCTCCCACGAGGAAGGGCCCAGCCCTGAAAGCTCTTGCTGCTCTTCACCGCCCCTTGGCACCCTACCTACAGGCACAACAGCACTGGGGATCTGTGCTTTCCCAGAGACGGAACATCTCACGGGGCTCAGTCTCGGCAAGCCTCTTTCTGAAAAGGCGAACGGTCAGATCCTTCTCCCACGAGGAAGGGCCCAGCCCTGAAAGCTCTTGCTACTCTTCACCGTCCCTTGGCACCCTACCTACAGGCACAACAGCACTGGGGATCTGTGCTTTCCCAGAGACGGAATATCTCACGGGGCTCAGTCTCGGCAAGCCTCTTTCTGAAAAGGCGAACGGTCGGATCCTTCTCCCACGAGGAAGGGCCCAGCCCTGAAAGCTCTTGCTGCTCTTCACCGTCCCTTGGCACCCTACCTACAGGCACAACAGCACTGGGGATCTATGCTTTCGCAGAGACGGAACGTCTCGTAGTGCTACGCCTCGGCAGAGCCTCTTTTTTTTGGAAAAGGCGAACGGTCGGATCCTTCTCCCACGAGGAAGGGCCCAGCCCTGAAAGCTCTTGCTGCTGTTCACCGTCCCTTGGCACCCTACCTACAGGCACAACAGCACTGGGGATCTGTGCTTTCCCAGAGACGGAACATCTCACGGGGCTCAGTCTCGGCAAGCCTCTTTCTGAAAAGGCGAACGGTCGGATCCTTCTCCCACGAGGAAGGGCCCAGCCCTGAAAGCTCTTGCTGCTCTTCACCGTCCCTTGGCACCCTACCTACAGGCACAACAGCACTGGGGATCTATGCTTTCGCAGAGACAGAACGTCTCGTAGTGCTACGCCTCGGCAGAGCCTCTTTTTTTTGGAAAAGGCGAACGGTCGGATCCTTCTCCCACGAGGAAGGGCCCAGCCCTGAAAGCTCTTGCTGCTCTTCACCGCCCCTTGGCACCCTACCTACAGGCACAACAGCACTGGGGATCTGTGCTTTCCCAGAGACTGAACATCTCACGGCGCACAGTCTCGGCAGAGCCTCTTTTTTTTGGAAAAGGCGAACGGTCGGATCCTTCTCCCACGAGGAAGGGCCCAGCCCTGAAAGCTCTTGCTGCTCTTCACCGCCCCTTGGCACCCTACCTACAGGCACAACAGCACTGGGGATCTGTGCTTTCCCAGAGACGGAACATCTCACGGGGCTCAGTCTCGGCAAGCCTCTTTCTGAAAAGGCGAACGGTCGGATCCTTCTCCCACGAGGAAGGGCCCAGCCCTGAAAGCTCTTGCTGCTCTTCACCGTCCCTTGGCACCCTACCTACAGGCACAACAGCACTGGGGATCTATGCTTTCGCAGAGACGGAACGTCTCGTAGTGCTACGCCTCGGCAGAGCCTCTTTTTTTTGGAAAAGGCGAACGGTCGGATCCTTCTCCCACGAGGAAGGGCCCAGCCCTGAAAGCTCTTGCTGCTGTTCACCGTCCCTTGGCACCCTACCTACAGGCACAACAGCACTGGGGATCTGTGCTTTCCCAGAGACGGAACATCTCACGGGGCTCAGTCTCGGCAAGCCTCTTTCTGAAAAGGCGAACGGTCGGATCCTTCTCCCACGAGGAAGGGCCCAGCCCTGAAAGCTCTTGCTGCTCTTCACCGTCCCTTGGCACCCTACCTACAGGCACAACAGCACTGGGGATCTGTGCTTTCCCAGAGACGGAACATCTCACGGCGCTCAGTCTCGGCAAGCCTCTTTCTGAAAAGGCGAACGGTCGGATCCTTCTCCCACGAGGAAGGGCCCAGCCCTGAAAGCTCTTGCTGCTCTTCACCGTCCCTTGGCACCCTACCTACAGGCACAACAGCACTGGGGATCTGTGCTTTCCCAGAGACGGAATATCTCACGGGGCTCAGTCTCGGCAAGCCTCTTTCTGAAAAGGCGAACGGTCGGATCCTTCTCCCACGAGGAAGGGCCCAGCCCTGAAAGCTCTTGCTGCTCTTCACCGTCCCTTGGCACCCTACCTACAGGCACAACAGCACTGGGGATCTGTGCTTTCCCAGAGACGGAACATCTCACGGGGCTCAGTCTCGGCAAGCCTCTTTCTGAAAAGGCGAACGGTCGGATCCTGCTCCCACGAGGAAGGGCCCAGCCCTGAAAGCTCTTGCTGCTCTTCACCGTCCCTTGTGGCCCTACCTACAGGCACAACAGCACTGGGGATCTGTGCTTTCCCAGAGACGGAACATCTCGTGGCGCTACGCCTCGGCAGAGCCTCTTTTTTTTGGAAAAGGCGAACGGTCGGATCCTTCTCCCACGAGGAAGGGCCCAGCCCTGAAAGCTCTTGCTGCTGTTCACCGTCCCTTGGCACCCTACCTACAGGCACAACAGCACTGGGGATCTGTGCTTTCCCAGAGACGGAACATCTCACGGGGCTCAGTCTCAGCAAGCCTCTTTCTGAAAAGGCGAACGGTCGGATCCTTCTCCCACGAGGAAGGGCCCAGCCCTGAAAGCTCTTGCTGCTCTTCACCGTCCCTTGGCACCCTACCTACAGGCACAACAGCACTGGGGATCTGTGCTTTCCCAGAGACGGAACATCTCACGGGGCTCAGTCTCGGCAAGCCTCTTTCTGAAAAGGCGAACGGTCGGATCCTTCTCCCACGAGGAAGGGCCCAGCCCTGAAAGCTCTTGCTGCTCTTCACCGTCCCTTGGCACCCTACCTACAGGCACAACAGCACTGGGGATCTGTGCTTTCCCAGAGACGGAATATCTCACGGGGCTCAGTCTCGGCAAGCCTCTTTCTGAAAAGGCGAACGGTCGGATCCTTCTCCCACGAGGAAGGGCCCAGCCCTGAAAGCTCTTGCTGCTCTTCACCGTCCCTTGGCACCCTACCTACAGGCACAACAGCACTGGGGATCTGTGCTTTCCCAGAGACGGAACATCTCACGGGGCTCAGTCTCGGCAAGCCTCTTTCTGAAAAGGCGAACGGTCGGATCCTGCTCCCACGAGGAAGGGCCCAGCCCTGAAAGCTCTTGCTGCTCTTCACCGTCCCTTGTGGCCCTACCTACAGGCACAACAGCACTGGGGATCTGTGCTTTCCCAGAGACGGAACATCTCGTGGCGCTACGCCTCGGCAGAGCCTCTTTTTTTTGGAAAAGGCGAACGGTCGGATCCTTCTCCCACGAGGAAGGGCCCAGCCCTGAAAGCTCTTGCTGCTCTTCACCGCCCCTTGGCACCCTACCTACAGGCACAACAGCACTGGGGATCTGTGCTTTCCCAGAGACGGAACATCTCACGGGGCTCAGTCTCGGCAAGCCTCTTTCTGAAAAGGCGAACGGTCGGATCCTTCTCCCACGAGGAAGGGCCCAGCCCTGAAAGCTCTTGCTGCTCTTCACCGCCCCTTGGCACCCTACCTACAGGCACAACAGCACTGGGGATCTGTGCTTTCCCAGAGACGGAACATCTCACGGGGCTCAGTCTCGGCAAGCCTCTTTCTGAAAAGGCGAACGGTCGGATATTTGTCCCACGAGGAAGGGCCCAGCCCTGAAAGCTCTTGCTTCTCTTCACCGTCCCTTGGCACCCTACCTACAGGCACAACAGCACTGGGGATCTGTGCTTTCCCAGAGACGGAACATCTCACGGGGCTCAGTCTCGGCAAGCCTCTTTCTGAAAAGGCGAACGGTCGGATCCTTCTCCCACGAGGAAGGGCCCAGCCCTGAAAGCTCTTGCTGCTCTTCACCGTCCCTTGGCACCCTACCTACAGGCACAACAGCACTGGGGATCTATGCTTTCGCAGAGACGGAACATCTCGTAGTGCTACGCCTCGGCAGAGCCTCTTTTTTTTGGAAAAGGCGAACGGTCGGATCCTTCTCCCATGAGGAAGGGCCCAGCCCTGAAAGCTCTTGCTGCTCTTCACCGCCCCTTGGCACCCTACCTACAGGCACAACAGCACTGGGGATCTGTGCTTTCCCAGAGACGGAACATCTCGTGGCGCTACGCCTCGGCAGAGCCTCTTTTTTCTGGAAAAGGCGAACGGTCGGATCCTTCTCCCACGAGGAAGGGCCCAGCCCTGAAAGCTCTTGCTGCTCTTCACCGTCCCTTGGCACCCTACCTACAGGCACAACAGCACTGGGGATCTGTGCTTTCCCAGAGACGGAATATCTCACGGGGCTCAGTCTCGGCAAGCCTCTTTCTGAAAAGGCGAACGGTCGGATCCTTCTCCCACGAGGAAGGGCCCAGCCCTGAAAGCTCTTGCTGCTCTTCACCGTCCCTTGGCACCCTACCTACAGGCACAACAGCACTGGGGATCTGTGCTTTCCCAGAGACGGAACATCTCACGGGGCTCAGTCTCGGCAAGCCTCTTTCTGAAAAGGCGAACGGTCGGATCCTGCTCCCACGAGGAAGGGCCCAGCCCTGAAAGCTCTTGCTGCTCTTCACCGTCCCTTGTGGCCCTACCTACAGGCACAACAGCACTGGGGATCTGTGCTTTCCCAGAGACGGAACATCTCGTGGCGCTACGCCTCGGCAGAGCCTCTTTTTTTTGGAAAAGGCGAACGGTCGGATCCTTCTCCCACGAGGAAGGGCCCAGCCCTGAAAGCTCTTGCTGCTCTTCACCGCCCCTTGGCACCCTACCTACAGGCACAACAGCACTGGGGATCTGTGCTTTCCCAGAGACGGAACATCTCACGGGGCTCAGTCTCGGCAAGCCTCTTTCTGAAAAGGCGAACGGTCGGATCCTTCTCCCACGAGGAAGGGCCCAGCCCTGAAAGCTCTTGCTGCTCTTCACCGCCCCTTGGCACCCTACCTACAGGCACAACAGCACTGGGGATCTGTGCTTTCCCAGAGACGGAACATCTCACGGGGCTCAGTCTCGGCAAGCCTCTTTCTGAAAAGGCGAACGGTCGGATATTTGTCCCACGAGGAAGGGCCCAGCCCTGAAAGCTCTTGCTTCTCTTCACCGTCCCTTGGCACCCTACCTACAGGCACAACAGCACTGGGGATCTGTGCTTTCCCAGAGACGGAACATCTCACGGGGCTCAGTCTCGGCAAGCCTCTTTCTGAAAAGGCGAACGGTCGGATCCTTCTCCCACGAGGAAGGGCCCAGCCCTGAAAGCTCTTGCTGCTCTTCACCGTCCCTTGGCACCCTACCTACAGGCACAACAGCACTGGGGATCTATGCTTTCGCAGAGACGGAACATCTCGTAGTGCTACGCCTCGGCAGAGCCTCTTTTTTTTGGAAAAGGCGAACGGTCGGATCCTTCTCCCATGAGGAAGGGCCCAGCCCTGAAAGCTCTTGCTGCTCTTCACCGCCCCTTGGCACCCTACCTACAGGCACAACAGCACTGGGGATCTGTGCTTTCCCAGAGACGGAACATCTCGTGGCGCTACGCCTCGGCAGAGCCTCTTTTTTCTGGAAAAGGCGAACGGTCGGATCCTTCTCCCACGAGGAAGGGCCCAGCCCTGAAAGCTCTTGCTGCTCTTCACCGCCCCTTGGCACCCTACCTACAGGCCCAACAGCACTGGGGATCTGTGCTTTCCCAGAGACGGAATATCTCACGGGGCTCAGTCTCGGCAAGCCTCTTTCTGAAAAGGCGAACGGTCGGATACTTGTCCCACGAGGAAGGGCCCAGCCCTGAAAGCTCTTGCTGCTCTTCACCGTCCCTTGTGGCCCTACCTACAGGCACAACAGCACTGGGGATCTGTGCTTTCCCAGAGACGGAACATCTCACGGGGCTCAGTCTCGGCAAGCCTCTTTCTGAAAACGTGAACGGTCGGATCCTTCTCCCATGACGAAGGGCCCAGCCCTGAAAGCTCTTGCTGCTCTTCACCGCCCCTTGGCACCCTACCTACAGGCACAACAGCACTGGGGATCTGTGCTTTCCCAGAGACGGAACATCTCACGGGGCTCAGTCTCGGCAAGCCTCTTTCTGAAAAGGCGAACGGTCGGATCCTTCTCCCACGAGGAAGGGCCCAGCCCTGAAAGCTCTTGCTGCTCTTCACCGTCCCTTGGCACCCTACCTACAGGCACAACAGCACTGGGGATCTATGCTTTCGCAGAGACGGAACATCTCGTAGTGCTACGCCTCGGCAGAGCCTCTTTTTTTTGGAAAAGGCGAACGGTCGGATCCTTCTCCCATGAGGAAGGGCCCAGCCCTGAAAGCTCTTGCTGCTCTTCACCGCCCCTTGGCACCCTACCTACAGGCACAACAGCACTGGGGATCTGTGCTTTCCCAGAGACGGAACATCTCGTGGCGCTACGCCTCGGCAGAGCCTCTTTTTTCTGGAAAAGGCGAACGGTCGGATCCTTCTCCCACGAGGAAGGGCCCAGCCCTGAAAGCTCTTGCTGCTCTTCACCGCCCCTTGGCACCCTACCTACAGGCCCAACAGCACTGGGGATCTGTGCTTTCCCAGAGACGGAATATCTCACGGGGCTCAGTCTCGGCAAGCCTCTTTCTGAAAAGGCGAACGGTCGGATACTTGTCCCACGAGGAAGGGCCCAGCCCTGAAAGCTCTTGCTGCTCTTCACCGTCCCTTGTGGCCCTACCTACAGGCACAACAGCACTGGGGATCTGTGCTTTCCCAGAGACGGAACATCTCACGGGGCTCAGTCTCGGCAAGCCTCTTTCTGAAAACGTGAACGGTCGGATCCTTCTCCCATGACGAAGGGCCCAGCCCTGAAAGCTCTTGCTGCTCTTCACCGCCCCTTGGCACCCTACCTACAGGCACAACAGCACTGGGGATCTGTGCTTTCCCAGAGACGGAACATCTCACGGGGCTCAGTCTCGGCAAGCCTCTTTCTGAAAAGGCGAACGGTCGGATCCTTCTCCCACGAGGAAGGGCCCAGCCCTGAAAGCTCTTGCTGCTCTTCACCGTCCCTTGGCACCCTACCTACAGGCACAACAGCACTGGGGATCTGTGCTTTCCCAGAGACGGAACATCTCACGGCGCTCAGTCTCGGCAAGCCTCTTTCTGAAAAGGCGAACGGTCGGATACTTGTCCCACGAGGAAGGGCCCAGCCCTGAAAGCTCTTGCTGCTCTTCACCGCCCCTTGGCACCCTACCTACAGGCACAACAGCACTGGGGATCTGTGCTTTCCCAGAGACGGAACATCTCACGGGGCTCAGTCTCGGCAAGCCTCTTTCTGAAAAGACGAACGGTGCGATCCATCTCCCCCGAGGAAGGGCCCAGCCCTGAAAGCTCTTGCTGCTCTTCACCGCCCCTTGGCACCCTACCTACAGGCACAACAGCACTGGGGATCTGTGCTTTCCCAGAGACGGAATATCTCACGGCGCTCAGTCTCGGCAAGCCTCTTTCTGAAAAGGCGAACGGTCGGATCCTTCTCCCACGAGGAAGGGCCCAGCCCTGAAAGCTCTTGCTGCTCTTCACCGTCCCTTGGCACCCTACCTACAGGCACAACAGCACTGGGGATCTATGCTTTCGCAGAGACGGAACGTCTCGTAGTGCTACGCCTCGGCAGAGCCTCTTTTTTTTGGAAAAGGCGAACGGTCGGATCCTTCTCCCACGAGGAAGGGCCCAGCCCTGAAAGCTCTTGCTGCTCTTCACCGCCCCTTGGCACCCTACCTACAGGCACAACAGCACTGGGGATCTGTGCTTTCCCAGAGACTGAACATCTCACGGCGCACAGTCTCGGCAGAGCCTCTTTTTTTTGGAAAAGGCGAACGGTCGGATCCTTCTCCCACGAGGAAGGGCCCAGCCCTGAAAGCTCTTGCTGCTCTTCACCGCCCCTTGGCACCCTACCTACAGGCACAACAGCACTGGGGATCTGTGCTTTCCCAGAGACGGAACATCTCACGGGGCTCAGTCTCGGCAAGCCTCTTTCTGAAAAGGCGAACGGTCGGATCCTTCTCCCACGACGAAGGGCCCAGCCCTGAAAGCTCTTGCTGCTCTTCACCGTCCCTTGGCACCCTACCTACAGGCACAACAGCACTGGGGATCTGTGCTTTCCCAGAGACGGAACATCTCACGGGGCTCAGTCTCGGCAAGCCTCTTTCTGAAAAGGCGAACGGTCGGATACTTCTCCCACGAGGAAGGGCCCAGCCCTGAAAGCTCTTGCTGCTCTTCACCGCCCATTGGCACCCTACCTACAGGCACAACAGCACTGGGGATCTGTGCTTTCCCAGAGACGGAATATCTCACGGCGCTCAGTCTCGGCAAGCCTCTTTCTGAAAAGGCGAACGGTCGGATATTTGTCCCACGAGGAAGGGCCCAGCCCTGAAAGCTCTTGCTGCTCTTCACTGTCCCTTGGCACCCTACCTACAGGCACAACAGCACTGGGGATCTGTGCTTTCCCAGAGACGGAACATCTCACGGCGCTCAGTCTCGGCAAGCCTCTTTCTGAAAAGACGAACGGTGCGATCCATCTCCCCCGAGGAAGGGCCCAGCCCTGAAAGCTCTTGCTGCTCTTCACCGCCCCTTGGCACCCTACCTACAGGCACAACAGCACTGGGGATCTATGCTTTCGCAGAGACGGAACATTTCGTAGTGCTACGCCTCGGCAGAGCCTCTTTTTTTTGGAAAAGGCGAACGGTCGGATCCTTCTCCCACGAGGAAGGGCCCAGCCCTGAAAGCTCTTGCTGCTCTTCACCGCCCCTTGGCACCCTACCTACAGGCACAACAGCACTGGGGATCTCTGCTTTCCCAGAGACGGAATATCTCACGGGGCTCAGTCTCGGCAAGCCTCTTTCTGAAAAGGCAAACGGTCGGATCCTTCTCCCACGAGGAAGGGCCCAGCCCTGAAAGCTCTTGCTGCTCTTCACCGCCCCTTGGCACCCTACCTACAGGCACAACAGCACTGGGGATCTGTGCTTTCCCAGAGACGGAATATCTCACGGGGCTCAGTCTCGGCAAGCCTCTTTCTGAAAAGGCGAACGGTCGGATCCTTCTCCCACGAGGAAGGGCCCAGCCCTGAAAGCTCTTGCTGCTCTTCACCGTCCCTTGGCACCCTACCTACAGGCACAACAGCACTGGGGATCTGTGCTTTCCCAGAGACGGAACATCTCACGGGGCTCAGTCTCGGCAAGCCTCTTTCTGAAAAGGTGAACGGTCGGATCCTTCTCCCACGACGAAGGGCCCAGCCCTGAAAGCTCTTGCTGCTCTTCACCGCCCCTTGGCACCCTACCTACAGGCACAACAGCACTGGGGATCTGTGCTTTCCCAGAGACGGAACATCTCACGGGGCTCAGTCTCGGCAAGCCTCTTTCTGAAAAGGCGAACGGTCGGATCCTTCTCCCACGAGGAAGGGCCCAGCCCTGAAAGCTCTTGCTGCTCTTCACCGCCCCTTGGCACCCTACCTACAGGCACAACAGCACTGGGGATCTGTGCTTTCCCAGAGACGGAACATCTCACGGGGCTCAGTCTCGGCAAGCCTCTTTCTGAAAAGGCGAACGGTCGGATCCTTCTCCCACGAGGAAGGGCCCAGCCCTGAAAGCTCTTGCTGCTCTTCACCGTCCCTTGGCACCCTACCTACAGGCACAACAGCACTGGGGATCTGTGCTTTCCCAGAGACGGAACATCTCACGGGGCTCAGTCTCGGCAAGCCTCTTTCTGAAAAGGCGAACGGTCGGATACTTGTCCCACGAGGAAGGGCCCAGCCCTGAAAGCTCTTGCTGCTCTTCACCGCCCCTTGGCACCCTACCTACAGGCACAACAGCACTGGGGATCTGTGCTTTCCCAGAGACGGAACATCTCACGGGGCTCAGTCTCGGCAAGCCTCTTTCTGAAAAGACGAACGGTGCGATCCATCTCCCCCGAGGAAGGGCCCAGCCCTGAAAGCTCTTGCTGCTCTTCACCGCCCCTTGGCACCCTACCTACAGGCACAACAGCACTGGGGATCTGTGCTTTCCCAGAGACGGAATATCTCACGGCGCTCAGTCTCGGCAAGCCTCTTTCTGAAAAGGCGAACGGTCGGATCCTTCTCCCACGAGGAAGGGCCCAGCCCTGAAAGCTCTTGCTGCTCTTCACCGTCCCTTGGCACCCTACCTACAGGCACAACAGCACTGGGGATCTATGCTTTCGCAGAGACGGAACGTCTCGTAGTGCTACGCCTCGGCAGAGCCTCTTTTTTTTGGAAAAGGCGAACGGTCGGATCCTTCTCCCACGAGGAAGGGCCCAGCCCTGAAAGCTCTTGCTGCTCTTCACCGCCCCTTGGCACCCTACCTACAGGCACAACAGCACTGGGGATCTGTGCTTTCCCAGAGACTGAACATCTCACGGCGCACAGTCTCGGCAGAGCCTCTTTTTTTTGGAAAAGGCGAACGGTCGGATCCTTCTCCCACGAGGAAGGGCCCAGCCCTGAAAGCTCTTGCTGCTCTTCACCGCCCCTTGGCACCCTACCTACAGGCACAACAGCACTGGGGATCTGTGCTTTCCCAGAGACGGAACATCTCACGGGGCTCAGTCTCGGCAAGCCTCTTTCTGAAAAGGCGAACGGTCGGATCCTTCTCCCACGACGAAGGGCCCAGCCCTGAAAGCTCTTGCTGCTCTTCACCGTCCCTTGGCACCCTACCTACAGGCACAACAGCACTGGGGATCTGTGCTTTCCCAGAGACGGAACATCTCACGGGGCTCAGTCTCGGCAAGCCTCTTTCTGAAAAGGCGAACGGTCGGATACTTCTCCCACGAGGAAGGGCCCAGCCCTGAAAGCTCTTGCTGCTCTTCACCGCCCCTTGGCACCCTACCTACAGGCACAACAGCACTGGGGATCTGTGCTTTCCCAGAGACGGAATATCTCACGGCGCTCAGTCTCGGCAAGCCTCTTTCTGAAAAGGCGAACGGTCGGATATTTGTCCCACGAGGAAGGGCCCAGCCCTGAAAGCTCTTGCTGCTCTTCACTGTCCCTTGGCACCCTACCTACAGGCACAACAGCACTGGGGATCTGTGCTTTCCCAGAGACGGAACATCTCACGGCGCTCAGTCTCGGCAAGCCTCTTTCTGAAAAGACGAACGGTGCGATCCATCTCCCCCGAGGAAGGGCCCAGCCCTGAAAGCTCTTGCTGCTCTTCACCGCCCCTTGGCACCCTACCTACAGGCACAACAGCACTGGGGATCTATGCTTTCGCAGAGACGGAACATCTCGTAGTGCTACGCCTCGGCAGAGCCTCTTTTTTTTGGAAAAGGCGAACGGTCGGATCCTTCTCCCACGAGGAAGGGCCCAGCCCTGAAAGCTCTTGCTGCTCTTCACCGCCCCTTGGCACCCTACCTACAGGCACAACAGCACTGGGGATCTGTGCTTTCCCAGAGACGGAATATCTCACGGGGCTCAGTCTCGGCAAGCCTCTTTCTGAAAAGGCGAACGGTCGGATCCTTCTCCCACGAGGAAGGGCCCAGCCCTGAAAGCTCTTGCTGCTCTTCACCGCCCCTTGGCACCCTACCTACAGGCACAACAGCACTGGGGATCTGTGCTTTCCCAGAGACGGAACATCTCACGGGGCTCAGTCTCGGCAAGCCTCTTTCTGAAAAGGTGAACGGTCGGATCCTTCTCCCACGACGAAGGGCCCAGCCCTGAAAGCTCTTGCTGCTCTTCACCGCCCCTTGGCACCCTACCTACAGGCACAACAGCACTGGGGATCTGTGCTTTCCCAGAGACGGAACATCTCACGGGGCTCAGTCTCGGCAAGCCTCTTTCTGAAAAGGCGAACGGTCGGATCCTTCTCCCACGAGGAAGGGCCCAGCCCTGAAAGCTCTTGCTGCTCTTCACCGTCCCTTGGCACCCTACCTACAGGCACAACAGCACTGGGGATCTGTGCTTTCCCAGAGACGGAACATCTCACGGGGCTCAGTCTCGGCAAGCCTCTTTCTGAAAAGGCGAACGGTCGGATACTTGTCCCACGAGGAAGGGCCCAGCCCTGAAAGCTCTTGCTGCTCTTCACCGCCCCTTGGCACCCTACGTACAGGCACAACAGCACTGGGGATCTGTGCTTTCCCAGAGACGGAACATCTCACGGGGCTCAGTCTCGGCAAGCCTCTTTCTGAAAAGACGAACGGTGCGATCCATCTCCCCCGAGGAAGGGCCCAGCCCTGAAAGCTCTTGCTGCTCTTCACCGCCCCTTGGCACCCTACCTACAGGCACAACAGCACTGGGGATCTGTGCTTTCCCAGAGACGGAATATCTCACGGCGCTCAGTCTCGGCAAGCCTCTTTCTGAAAAGGCGAACGGTCGGATCCTTCTCCCACGAGGAAGGGCCCAGCCCTGAAAGCTCTTGCTGCTCTTCACCGTCCCTTGGCACCCTACCTACAGGCACAACAGCACTGGGGATCTATGCTTTCGCAGAGACGCAACGTCTCGTAGTGCTACGCCTCGGCAGAGCCTCTTTTTTTTGGAAAAGGCGAACGGTCGGATCCTTCTCCCACGAGGAAGGGCCCAGCCCTGAAAGCTCTTGCTGCTCTTCACCGCCCCTTGGCACCCTACCTACAGGCACAACAGCACTGGGGATCTGTGCTTTCCCAGAGACTGAACATCTCACGGGGCTCAGTCTCGGCAGAGCCTCTTTTTTTTGGAAAAGGCGAACGGTCGGATCCTTCTCCCACGAGGAAGGGCCCAGCCCTGAAAGCTCTTGCTGCTCTTCACCGCCCCTTGGCACCCTACCTACAGGCACAACAGCACTGGGGATCTGTGCTTTCCCAGAGACGGAACATCTCACGGGGCTCAGTCTCGGCAAGCCTCTTTCTGAAAAGGCGAACGGTCGGATCCTTCTCCCACGAGGAAGGGCCCAGCCCTGAAAGCTCTTGCTGCTCTTCACCGTCCCTTGGCACCCTACCTACAGGCACAACAGCACTGGGGATCTGTGCTTTCCCAGAGACGGAACATCTCACGGGGCTCAGTCTCGGCAAGCCTCTT
Organism: Buteo buteo; assembly: GCF_964188355.1. Classification (NCBI taxonomy): domain Eukaryota; kingdom Metazoa; phylum Chordata; class Aves; order Accipitriformes; family Accipitridae; genus Buteo; species Buteo buteo. The sequence continues at coordinate 46,189,095 of NC_134176.1, read as the reverse complement.
TCTGAAAAGGCGAACGGTCGGATCCTTCTCCCACGAGGAAGGGCCCAGCCCTGAAAGCTCTTGCTGCTCTTCACCGCCCCTTGGCACCCTACCTACAGGCACAACAGCACTGGGGATCTGTGCTTTCCCAGAGACGGAATATCTCACGGCGCTCAGTCTCGGCAAGCCTCTTTCTGAAAAGGCGAACGGTCGGATATTTGTCCCACGAGGAAGGGCCCAGCCCTGAAAGCTCTTGCTGCTCTTCACTGTCCCTTGGCACCCTACCTACAGGCACAACAGCACTGGGGATCTGTGCTTTCCCAGAGACGGAACATCTCACGGCGCTCAGTCTCGGCAAGCCTCTTTCTGAAAAGACGAACGGTGCGATCCATCTCCCCCGAGGAAGGGCCCAGCCCTGAAAGCTCTTGCTGCTCTTCACCGCCCCTTGGCACCCTACCTACAGGCACAACAGCACTGGGGATCTATGCTTTCGCAGAGACGGAACATCTCGTAGTGCTACGCCTCAGCAGAGCCTCTTTTTTTTGGAAAAGGCGAACGGTCGGATCCTTCTCCCACGAGGAAGGGCCCAGCCCTGAAAGCTCTTGCTGCTCTTCACCGCCCCTTGGCACCCTACCTACAGGCACAACAGCACTGGGGATCTGTGCTTTCCCAGAGACGGAATATCTCACGGGGCTCAGTCTCGGCAAGCCTCTTTCTGAAAAGGCGAACGGTCGGATCCTTCTCCCACGAGGAAGGGCCCAGCCCTGAAAGCTCTGCTGCTCTTCACCGTCCCTTGGCACCCTACCTACAGGCACAACAGCACTGGGGATCTGTGCTTTCCCAGAGACGGAATATCTCACGGGGCTCAGTCTCGGCAAGCCTCTTTCTGAAAAGGCGAACGGTCGGATCCTTCTCCCACGAGGAAGGGCCCAGCCCTGAAAGCTCTTGCTGCTCTTCACCGTCCCTTGGCACCCTACCTACAGGCACAACAGCACTGGGGATCTGTGCTTTCCCAGAGACGGAACATCTCACGGCGCTCAGTCTCGGCAAGCCTCTTTCTGAAAAGGCGAACGGTCGGATCCTTCTCCCACGAGGAAGGGCCCAGCCCTGAAAGCTCTTGCTGCTGTTCACCGTCCCTTGGCACCCTACCTACAGGCACAACAGCACTGGGGATCTGTGCTTTCCCAGAGACGGAACATCTCGTGGCGCTACGCCTCGGCAGAGCCTCTTTTTTTTGGAAAAGGCGAACGGTCGGATCCTTCTCCCACGAGGAAGGGCCCAGCCCTGAAAGCTCTTGCTGCTCTTCACCGCCCCTTGGCACCCTACCTACAGGCACAACAGCACTGGGGATCTGTGCTTTCCCAGAGACGGAACATCTCACGGGGCTCAGTCTCGGCAAGCCTCTTTCTGAAAAGACGAACGGTGCGATCCATCTCCTCCGAGGAAGGGCCCAGCCCTGAAAGCTCTTGCTGCTCTTCACCGTCCCTTGGCACCCTACCTACAGGCACAACAGCACTGGGGATCTATGCTTTCGCAGAGACGGAACATCTCGTAGTGCTACGCCTCGGCAGAGCCTCTTTTTTTTGGAAAAGGCGAACGGTCGGATCCTTCTCCCACGAGGAAGGGCCCAGCCCTGAAAGCTCTTGCTGCTCTTCACCGCCCCTTGGCACCCTACCTACAGGCACAACAGCACTGGGGATCTGTGCTTTCCCAGAGACGGAATATCTCACGGGGCTCAGTCTCGGCAAGCCTCTTTCTGAAAAGGCGAAAGGTCGGATCCTTCTCCCACGAGGAAGGGCCCAGCCCTGAAAGCTCTTGCTGCTCTTCACCGTCCCTTGGCACCCTACCTACAGGCACAACAGCACTGGGGATCTGTGCTTTCCCAGAGACGGAACATCTCACGGGGCTCAGTCTCGGCAAGCCTCTTTCTGAAAAGGTGAACGGTCGGATCCTTCTCCCACGACGAAGGGCCCAGCCCTGAAAGCTCTTGCTGCTCTTCACCGCCCCTTGGCACCCTACCTACAGGCACAACAGCACTGGGGATCTGTGCTTTCCCAGAGACGGAACATCTCACGGGGCTCAGTCTCGGCAAGCCTCTTTCTGAAAAGGCGAACGGTCGGATCCTTCTCCCACGAGGAAGGGCCCAGCCCTGAAAGCTCTTGCTGCTCTTCACCGCCCCTTGGCACCCTACCTACAGGCACAACAGCACTGGGGATCTGTGCTTTCCCAGAGACGGAACATCTCACGGGGCTCAGTCTCGGCAAGCCTCTTTCTGAAAAGGCGAACGGTCGGATCCTTCTCCCACGAGGAAGGGCCCAGCCCTGAAAGCTCTTGCTGCTCTTCACCGTCCCTTGGCACCCTACCTACAGGCACAACAGCACTGGGGATCTGTGCTTTCCCAGAGACGGAACATCTCACGGGGCTCAGTCTCGGCAAGCCTCTTTCTGAAAAGGCGAACGGTCGGATACTTGTCCCACGAGGAAGGGCCCAGCCCTGAAAGCTCTTGCTGCTCTTCACCGCCCCTTGGCACCCTACCTACAGGCACAACAGCACTGGGGATCTGTGCTTTCCCAGAGACGGAACATCTCACGGGGCTCAGTCTCGGCAAGCCTCTTTCTGAAAAGACGAACGGTGCGATCCATCTCCCCCGAGGAAGGGCCCAGCCCTGAAAGCTCTTGCTGCTCTTCACCGCCCCTTGGCACCCTACCTACAGGCACAACAGCACTGGGGATCTGTGCTTTCCCAGAGACGGAATATCTCACGGCGCTCAGTCTCGGCAAGCCTCTTTCTGAAAAGGCGAACGGTCGGATCCTTCTCCCACGAGGAAGGGCCCAGCCCTGAAAGCTCTTGCTGCTCTTCACCGTCCCTTGGCACCCTACCTACAGGCACAACAGCACTGGGGATCTATGCTTTCGCAGAGACGGAACGTCTCGTAGTGCTACGCCTCGGCAGAGCCTCTTTTTTTTGGAAAAGGCGAACGGTCGGATCCTTCTCCCACGAGGAAGGGCCCAGCCCTGAAAGCTCTTGCTGCTCTTCACCGCCCCTTGGCACCCTACCTACAGGCACAACAGCACTGGGGATCTGTGCTTTCCCAGAGACTGAACATCTCACGGCGCACAGTCTCGGCAGAGCCTCTTTTTTTTGGAAAAGGCGAACGGTCGGATCCTTCTCCCACGAGGAAGGGCCCAGCCCTGAAAGCTCTTGCTGCTCTTCACCGCCCCTTGGCACCCTACCTACAGGCACAACAGCACTGGGGATCTGTGCTTTCCCAGAGACGGAACATCTCACGGGGCTCAGTCTCGGCAAGCCTCTTTCTGAAAAGGCGAACGGTCGGATCCTTCTCCCACGACGAAGGGCCCAGCCCTGAAAGCTCTTGCTGCTCTTCACCGTCCCTTGGCACCCTACCTACAGGCACAACAGCACTGGGGATCTGTGCTTTCCCAGAGACGGAACATCTCACGGGGCTCAGTCTCGGCAAGCCTCTTTCAGAAAAGGCGAACGGTCGGATACTTCTCCCACGAGGAAGGGCCCAGCCCTGAAAGCTCTTGCTGCTCTTCACCGCCCCTTGGCACCCTACCTACAGGCACAACAGCACTGGGGATCTGTGCTTTCCCAGAGACGGAATATCTCACGGCGCTCAGTCTCGGCAAGCCTCTTTCTGAAAAGGCGAACGGTCGGATATTTGTCCCACGAGGAAGGGCCCAGCCCTGAAAGCTCTTGCTGCTCTTCACTGTCCCTTGGCACCCTACCTACAGGCACAACAGCACTGGGGATCTGTGCTTTCCCAGAGACGGAACATCTCACGGCGCTCAGTCTCGGCAAGCCTCTTTCTGAAAAGACGAACGGTGCGATCCATCTCCCCCGAGGAAGGGCCCAGCCCTGAAAGCTCTTGCTGCTCTTCACCGCCCCTTGGCACCCTACCTACAGGCACAACAGCACTGGGGATCTATGCTTTCGCAGAGACGGAACATCTCGTAGTGCTACGCCTCGGCAGAGCCTCTTTTTTTTGGAAAAGGCGAACGGTCGGATCCTTCTCCCACGAGGAAGGGCCCAGCCCTGAAAGCTCTTGCTGCTCTTCACCGCCCCTTGGCACCCTACCTACAGGCACAACAGCACTGGGGATCTGTGCTTTCCCAGAGACGGAATATCTCACGGGGCTCAGTCTCGGCAAGCCTCTTTCTGAAAAGGCGAACGGTCGGATCCTTCTCCCACGAGGAAGGGCCCAGCCCTGAAAGCTCTTGCTGCTCTTCACCGCCCCTTGGCACCCTACCTACAGGCACAACAGCACTGGGGATCTGTGCTTTCCCAGAGACGGAACATCTCACGGGGCTCAGTCTCGGCAAGCCTCTTTCTGAAAAGGTGAACGGTCGGATCCTTCTCCCACGACGAAGGGCCCAGCCCTGAAAGCTCTTGCTGCTCTTCACCGCCCCTTGGCACCCTACCTACAGGCACAACAGCACTGGGGATCTGTGCTTTCCCAGAGACGGAACATCTCACGGGGCTCAGTCTCGGCAAGCCTCTTTCTGAAAAGGCGAACGGTCGGATCCTTCTCCCACGAGGAAGGGCCCAGCCCTGAAAGCTCTTGCTGCTCTTCACCGTCCCTTGGCACCCTACCTACAGGCACAACAGCACTGGGGATCTGTGCTTTCCCAGAGACGGAACATCTCACGGGGCTCAGTCTCGGCAAGCCTCTTTCTGAAAAGGCGAACGGTCGGATACTTGTCCCACGAGGAAGGGCCCAGCCCTGAAAGCTCTTGCTGCTCTTCACCGCCCCTTGGCACCCTACGTACAGGCACAACAGCACTGGGGATCTGTGCTTTCCCAGAGACGGAACATCTCACGGGGCTCAGTCTCGGCAAGCCTCTTTCTGAAAAGACGAACGGTGCGATCCATCTCCCCCGAGGAAGGGCCCAGCCCTGAAAGCTCTTGCTGCTCTTCACCGCCCCTTGGCACCCTACCTACAGGCACAACAGCACTGGGGATCTGTGCTTTCCCAGAGACGGAATATCTCACGGCGCTCAGTCTCGGCAAGCCTCTTTCTGAAAAGGCGAACGGTCGGATCCTTCTCCCACGAGGAAGGGCCCAGCCCTGAAAGCTCTTGCTGCTCTTCACCGTCCCTTGGCACCCTACCTACAGGCACAACAGCACTGGGGATCTATGCTTTCGCAGAGACGCAACGTCTCGTAGTGCTACGCCTCGGCAGAGCCTCTTTTTTTTGGAAAAGGCGAACGGTCGGATCCTTCTCCCACGAGGAAGGGCCCAGCCCTGAAAGCTCTTGCTGCTCTTCACCGCCCCTTGGCACCCTACCTACAGGCACAACAGCACTGGGGATCTGTGCTTTCCCAGAGACTGAACATCTCACGGGGCTCAGTCTCGGCAGAGCCTCTTTTTTTTGGAAAAGGCGAACGGTCGGATCCTTCTCCCACGAGGAAGGGCCCAGCCCTGAAAGCTCTTGCTGCTCTTCACCGCCCCTTGGCACCCTACCTACAGGCACAACAGCACTGGGGATCTGTGCTTTCCCAGAGACGGAACATCTCACGGGGCTCAGTCTCGGCAAGCCTCTTTCTGAAAAGGCGAACGGTCGGATCCTTCTCCCACGAGGAAGGGCCCAGCCCTGAAAGCTCTTGCTGCTCTTCACCGTCCCTTGGCACCCTACCTACAGGCACAACAGCACTGGGGATCTGTGCTTTCCCAGAGACGGAACATCTCACGGGGCTCAGTCTCGGCAAGCCTCTTTCTGAAAAGGCGAACGGTCGGATCCTTCTCCCACGAGGAAGGGCCCAGCCCTGAAAGCTCTTGCTGCTCTTCACCGCCCCTTGGCACCCTACCTACAGGCACAACAGCACTGGGGATCTGTGCTTTCACAGAGACGGAATATCTCACGGCGCTCAGTCTCGGCAAGCCTCTTTCTGAAAAGGCGAACGGTCGGATATTTGTCCCACGAGGAAGGGCCCAGCCCTGAAAGCTCTTGCTGCTCTTCACTGTCCCTTGGCACCCTACCTACAGGCACAACAGCACTGGGGATCTGTGCTTTCCCAGAGACGGAACATCTCACGGCGCTCAGTCTCGGCAAGCCTCTTTCTGAAAAGACGAACGGTGCGATCCATCTCCCCCGAGGAAGGGCCCAGCCCTGAAAGCTCTTGCTGCTCTTCACCGCCCCTTGGCACCCTACCTACAGGCACAACAGCACTGGGGATCTATGCTTTCGCAGAGACGGAACATCTCGTAGTGCTACGCCTCAGCAGAGCCTCTTTTTTTTGGAAAAGGCGAACGGTCGGATCCTTCTCCCACGAGGAAGGGCCCAGCCCTGAAAGCTCTTGCTGCTCTTCACCGCCCCTTGGCACCCTACCTACAGGCACAACAGCACTGGGGATCTGTGCTTTCCCAGAGACGGAATATCTCACGGGGCTCATTCTCGGCAAGCCTCTTTCTGAAAAGGCGAACGGTCGGATCCTTCTCCCACGAGGAAGGGCCCAGCCCTGAAAGCTCTTGCTGCTCTTCACCGTCCCTTGGCACCCTACCTACAGGCACAACAGCACTGGGGATCTGTGCTTTCCCAGAGACGGAACATCTCACGGCGCTCAGTCTCGGCAAGCCTCTTTCTGAAAAGGCGAACGGTCGGATCCTTCTCCCACGAGGAAGGGCCCAGCCCTGAAAGCTCTTGCTGCTCTTCACCGTCCCTTGGCACCCTACCTACAGGCACAACAGCACTGGGGATCTGTGCTTTCCCAGAGACGGAACATCTCGTGGCGCTACGCCTCGGCAGAGCCTCTTTTTTTTGGAAAAGGCGAACGGTCGGATCCTTCTCCCACGAGGAAGGGCCCAGCCCTGAAAGCTCTTGCTGCTCTTCACCGCCCCTTGGCACCCTACCTACAGGCACAACAGCACTGGGGATCTGTGCTTTCCCAGAGACGGAACATCTCACGGGGCTCAGTCTCGGCAAGCCTCTTTCTGAAAAGACGAACGGTGCGATCCATCTCCTCCGAGGAAGGGCCCAGCCCTGAAAGCTCTTGCTGCTCTTCACCGTCCCTTGGCACCCTACCTACAGGCACAACAGCACTGGGGATCTATGCTTTCGCAGAGACGGAACATCTCGTAGTGCTACGCCTCGGCAGAGCCTCTTTTTTTTGGAAAAGGCGAACGGTCGGATCCTTCTCCCACGAGGAAGGGCCCAGCCCTGAAAGCTCTTGCTGCTCTTCACCGCCCCTTGGCACCCTACCTACAGGCACAACAGCACTGGGGATCTGTGCTTTCCCAGAGACGGAACATCTCACGGGGCTCAGTCTCGGCAAGCCTCTTTCTGAAAAGGCGAACGGTCGGATCCTTCTCCCACGAGGAAGGGCCCAGCCCTGAAAGCTCTTGCTGCTCTTCACCGTCCCTTGGCACCCTACCTACAGGCACAACAGCACTGGGGATCTGTGCTTTCCCAGAGACGGAACATCTCACGGGGCTCAGTCTCGGCAAGCCTCTTTCTGAAAAGGCGAACGGTCGGATCCTTCTCCCACGAGGAAGGTCCCAGCCCTGAAAGCTCTTGCTGCTCTTCACCGCCCCTTGGCACCCTACCTACAGGCACAACAGCACTGGGGATCTGTGCTTTCCCAGAGACGGAATATCTCACGGCGCTCAGTCTCGGCAAGCCTCTTTCTGAAAAGGCGAACGGTCGGATATTTGTCCCACGAGGAAGGGCCCAGCCCTGAAAGCTCTTGCTGCTCTTCACTGTCCCTTGTGGCCCTACCTACAGGCACAACAGCACTGGGGATCTGTGCTTTCCCAGAGACGGAACATCTCACGGCGCTCAGTCTCGGCAAGCCTCTTTCTGAAAAGACGAACGGTGCGATCCATCTCCCCCGAGGAAGGGCCCAGCCCTGAAAGCTCTTGCTGCTCTTCACCGCCCCTTGGCACCCTACCTACAGGCACAACAGCACTGGGGATCTATGCTTTCGCAGAGACGGAACATCTCGTAGTGCTACGCCTCAGCAGAGCCTCTTTTTTTTGGAAAAGGCGAACGGTCGGATCCTTCTCCCACGAGGAAGGGCCCAGCCCTGAAAGCTCTTGCTGCTCTTCACCGCCCCTTGGCACCCTACCTACAGGCACAACAGCACTGGGGATCTGTGCTTTCCCAGAGACGGAACATCTCACGGGGCTCAGTCTCGGCAAGCCTCTTTCTGAAAAGGCGAACGGTCGGATCCTTCTCCCACGAGGAAGGGCCCAGCCCTGAAAGCTCTTGCTGCTCTTCACCGCCCCTTGGCACCCTACCTACAGGCACAACAGCACTGGGGATCTGTGCTTTCCCAGAGACGGAACATCTCACGGGGCTCAGTCTCGGCAAGCCTCTTTCTGAAAAGGCGAACGGTCGGATCCTTCTCCCACGAGGAAGGGCCCAGCCCTGAAAGCTCTTGCTGCTCTTCACCGTCCCTTGGCACCCTACCTACAGGCACAACAGCACTGGGGATCTGTGCTTTCCCAGAGACGGAACATCTCACGGGGCTCAGTCTCGGCAAGCCTCTTTCTGAAAAGGCGAACGGTCGGATCCTTCTCCCACGAGGAAGGGCCCAGCCCTGAAAGCTCTTGCTGCTCTTCACCGTCCCTTGGCACCCTACCTACAGGCACAACAGCACTGGGGATCTGTGCTTTCCCAGAGACGGAACATCTCACGGCGCTCAGTCTCGGCAAGCCTCTTTCTGAAAAGGCGAACGGTCGGATCCTTCTCCCACGAGGAAGGGCCCAGCCCTGAAAGCTCTTGCTGCTCTTCACCGTCCCTTGGCACCCTACCTACAGGCACAACAGCACTGGGGATCTGTGCTTTCCCAGAGACGGAACATCTCGTGGCGCTACGCCTCGGCAGAGCCTCTTTTTTTTGGAAAAGGCGAACGGTCGGATCCTTCTCCCACGAGGAAGGGCCCAGCCCTGAAAGCTCTTGCTGCTCTTCACCGCCCCTTGGCACCCTACCTACAGGCACAACAGCACTGGGGATCTGTGCTTTCCCAGAGACGGAACATCTCACGGGGCTCAGTCTCGGCAAGCCTCTTTCTGAAAAGACGAACGGTGCGATCCATCTCCCCCGAGGAAGGGCCCAGCCCTGAAAGCTCTTGCTGCTCTTCACCGTCCCTTGGCACCCTACCTACAGGCACAACAGCACTGGGGATCTATGCTTTCGCAGAGACGGAACATCTCGTAGTGCTACGCCTCGGCAGAGCCTCTTTTTTTTGGAAAAGGCGAACGGTCGGATCCTTCTCCCACGAGGAAGGGCCCAGCCCTGAAAGCTCTTGCTGCTCTTCACCGCCCCTTGGCACCCTACCTACAGGCACAACAGCACTGGGGATCTGTGCTTTCCCAGAGACGGAACATCTCATGGGGCTCAGTCTCGGCAAGCCTCTTTCTGAAAAGGCGAACGGTCGGATTCTTCTCCCACGAGGAAGGGCCCAGCCCTGAAAGCTCTTGCTGCTCTTCACCGTCCCTTGTGGCCCTACCTACAGGCACAACAGCACTGGGGATCTGTGCTTTCCCAGAGACGGAACATCTCACGGCGCTCAGTCTCGGCAAGCCTCTTTCTGAAAAGACGAACGGTGCGATCCATCTCCCCCGAGGAAAGGCCCAGCCCTGAAAGCTCTTGCTGCTCTTCACCGCCCCTTGGCACCCTACCTACAGGCACAACAGCACTGGGGATCTGTGCTTTCCCAGAGACGGAACATCTCACGGGGCTCAGTCTCGGCAAGCCTCTTTCTGAAAAGGCGAACGGTCGGATCCTTCTCCCACGAGGAAGGGCCCAGCCCTGAAAGCTCTTGCTGCTCTTCACCGCCCCTTGGCACCCTACCTACAGGCACAACAGCACTGGGGATCTGTGCTTTCCCAGAGACGGAACATCTCACGGGGCTCAGTCTCGGCAAGCCTCTTTCTGAAAAGGCGAACGGTCGGATCCTTCTCCCACGAGGAAGGGCCCAGCCCTGAAAGCTCTTGCTGCTCTTCACCGTCCCTTGGCACCCTACCTACAGGCACAACAGCACTGGGGATCTGTGCTTTCCCAGAGACGGAATATCTCACGGCGCTCAGTCTTGGCAAGCCTCTTTCTGAAAAGGCGAACGGTCGGATCCTTCTCCCACGAGGAAGGGCCCAGCCCTGAAAGCTCTTGCTGCTCTTCACCGCCCCTTGGCACCCTACCTACAGGCACAACAGCACTGGGGATCTGTGCTTTCCCAGAGACGGAACATCTCACGGGGCTCAGTCTCGGCAAGCCTCTTTCTGAAAAGACGAACGGTGCGATCCTTCTCCCACGACGAAGGGCCCAGCCCTGAAAGCTCTTGCTGCTCTTCACCGCCCCTTGGCACCCTACCTACAGGCACAACAGCACTGGGGATCTGTGCTTTCCCAGAGACGGAACATCTCACGGGGCTCAGTCTCGGCAAGCCTCTTTCTGAAAAGGCGAACGGTCGGATCCTTCTCCCACGAGGAAGGGCCCAGCCCTGAAAGCTCTTGCTGCTCTTCACCGTCCCTTGTGGCCCTACCTACAGGCACAACAGCACTGGGGATCTGTGCTTTCCCAGAGACGGAACATCTCACGGGGCTCAGTCTCGGCAAGCCTCTTTCTGAAAAGGCGAAAGGTCGGATCCTTCTCCCACGAGGAAGGGCCCAGCCCTGAAAGCTCTTGCTGCTCTTCACCGCCCCTTGGCACCCTACCTACAGGCACAACAGCACTGGGGATCTGTGCTTTCCCAGAGACGGAACATCTCACGGGGCTCAGTCTCGGCAAGCCTCTTTCTGAAAAGACGAACGGTGCGATCCTTCTCCCACGACGAAGGGCCCAGCCCTGAAAGCTCTTGCTGCTCTTCACCGCCCCTTGGCACCCTACCTACAGGCACAACAGCACTGGGGATCTGTGCTTTCCCAGAGACGGAACATCTCACGGGGCTCAGTCTCGGCAAGCCTTTTTCTGAAAAGGCGAACGGTCGGATCCTTCTCCCACGAGGAAGGGCCCAGCCCTGAAAGCTCTTGCTGCTCTTCACCGTCCCTTGTGGCCCTACCTACAGGCACAACAGCACTGGGGATCTGTGCTTTCCCAGAGACAGAACATCTCACGGGGCTCAGTCTCGGCAAGCCTCTTTCTGAAAAGGCGAACGGTCGGATCCTTCTCCCACGAGGAAGGGCCCAGCCCTGAAAGCTCTTGCTGCTCTTCACCGTCCCTTGTGGCCCTACCTACAGGCACAACAGCACTGGGGATCTGTGCTTTCCCAGAGACGGAATATCTTACGGGGCTCAGTCTCGGCAAGCCTCTTTCTGAAAAGGCGAACGGTCGGATCCTTCTCCCACGAGGAAGGGCCCAGCCCTGAAAGCTCTTGCTGCTCTTCACCGCCCCTTGGCACCCTACCTACAGGCACAACAGCACTGGGGATCTGTGCTTTCCCAGAGACGGAACATCTCACGGGGCTCAGTCTCGGCAAGCCTCTTTCTGAAAAGGCGAACGGTCGGATCCTTCTCCCACGAGGAAGGGCCCAGCCCTGAAAGCTCTTGCTGCTCTTCACCGTCCCTTGGCACCCTACCTACAGGCACAACAGCACTGGGGATCTATGCTTTCGCAGAGACGGAACGTCTCGTAGCGCTACGCCTCGGCAGAGCCTCTTTTTTTTGGAAAAGGCGAACGGTCGGATCCTTCTCCCACGAGGAAGGGCCCAGCCCTGAAAGCTCTTGCTGCTCTTCACCGCCCCTTGGCACCCTACCTACAGGCACAACAGCACTGGGGATCTGTGCTTTCCCAGAGACGGAACATCTCACGGGGCTCAGTCTCGGCAAGCCTCTTTCTGAAAAGGCGAACGGTCGGATCCTTCTCCCACGAGGAAGGGCCCAGCCCTGAAAGCTCTTGCTGCTCTTCACCGCCCCTTGGCACCCTACCTACAGGCACAACAGCACTGGGGATCTGTGCTTTCCCAGAGACGGAATATCTCACGGCGCTCAGTCTCGGCAAGCCTCTTTCTGAAAAGGCGAACGGTCGGATATTTGTCCCACGAGGAAGGGCCCAGCCCTGAAAGCTCTTCCTGCTCTTCACTGTCCCTTGGCACCCTACCTACAGGCACAACAGCACTGGGGATCTGTGCTTTCCCAGAGACGGAACATCTCACGGCGCTCAGTCTCGGCAAGCCTCTTTCTGAAAAGACGAACGGTGCGATCCATCTCCCCCGAGGAAGGGCCCAGCCCTGAAAGCTCTTGCTGCTCTTCACCGCCCCTTGGCACCCTACCTACAGGCACAACAGCACTGGGGATCTATGCTTTCGCAGAGACGGAACATCTCGTAGTGCTACGCCTCAGCAGAGCCTCTTTTTTTTGGAAAAGGCGAACGGTCGGATCCTTCTCCCACGAGGAAGGGCCCAGCCCTGAAAGCTCTTGCTGCTCTTCACCGCCCCTTGGCACCCTACCTACAGGCACAACAGCACTGGGGATCTGTGCTTTCCCAGAGACGGAACATCTCACGGGGCTCAGTCTCGGCAAGCCTCTTTCTGAAAAGGCGAACGGTCGGATCCTTCTCCCACGAGGAAGGGCCCAGCCCTGAAAGCTCTTGCTGCTCTTCACCGCCCCTTGGCACCCTACCTACAGGCACAACAGCACTGGGGATCTGTGCTTTCCCAGAGACGGAACATCTCACGGGGCTCATTCTCGGCAAGCCTCTTTCTGAAAAGGCGAACGGTCGGATCCTTCTCCCACGAGGAAGGGCCCAGCCCTGAAAGCTCTTGCTGCTCTTCACCGTCCCTTGGCACCCTACCTACAGGCACAACAGCACTGGGGATCTGTGCTTTCCCAGAGACGGAACATCTCACGGCGCTCAGTCTCGGCAAGCCTCTTTCTGAAAAGGCGAACGGTCGGATCCTTCTCCCACGAGGAAGGGCCCAGCCCTGAAAGCTCTTGCTGCTCTTCACCGTCCCTTGGCACCCTACCTACAGGCACAACAGCACTGGGGATCTGTGCTTTCCCAGAGACGGAACATCTCACGGCGCTCAGTCTCGGCAAGCCTCTTTCTGAAAAGGCGAACGGTCGGATCCTTCTCCCACGAGGAAGGGCCCAGCCCTGAAAGCTCTTGCTGCTCTTCACCGTCCCTTGGCACCCTACCTACAGGCACAACAGCACTGGGGATCTGTGCTTTCCCAGAGACGGAACATCTCGTGGCGCTACGCCTCGGCAGAGCCTCTTTTTTTTGGAAAAGGCGAACGGTCGGATCCTTCTCCCACGAGGAAGGGCCCAGCCCTGAAAGCTCTTGCTGCTCTTCACCGCCCCTTGGCACCCTACCTACAGGCACAACAGCACTGGGGATCTGTGCTTTCCCAGAGACGGAACATCTCACGGGGCTCAGTCTCGGCAAGCCTCTTTCTGAAAAGACGAACGGTGCGATCCATCTCCCCCGAGGAAGGGCCCAGCCCTGAAAGCTCTTGCTGCTCTTCACCGTCCCTTGGCACCCTACCTACAGGCACAACAGCACTGGGGATCTATGCTTTCGCAGAGACGGAACATCTCGTAGTGCTACGCCTCGGCAGAGCCTCTTTTTTTTGGAAAAGGCGAACGGTCGGATCCTTCTCCCACGAGGAAGGGCCCAGCCCTGAAAGCTCTTGCTGCTCTTCACCGCCCCTTGGCACCCTACCTACAGGCACAACAGCACTGGGGATCTGTGCTTTCCCAGAGACGGAACATCTCACGGGGCTCAGTCTCGGCAAGCCTCTTTCTGAAAAGGCGAACGGTCGGATTCTTCTCCCACGAGGAAGGGCCCAGCCCTGAAAGCTCTTGCTGCTCTTCACCGTCCCTTGTGGCCCTACCTACAGGCACAACAGCACTGGGGATCTGTGCTTTCCCAGAGACGGAACATCTCACGGCGCTCAGTCTCGGCAAGCCTCTTTCTGAAAAGACGAACGGTGCGATCCATCTCCCCCGAGGAAAGGCCCAGCCCTGAAAGCTCTTGCTGCTCTTCACCGCCCCTTGGCACCCTACCTACAGGCACAACAGCACTGGGGATCTGTGCTTTCCCAGAGACGGAACATCTCACGGGGCTCATTCTCGGCAAGCCTCTTTCTGAAAAGGCGAACGGTCGGATCCTTCTCCCACGAGGAAGGGCCCAGCCCTGAAAGCTCTTGCTGCTCTTCACCGCCCCTTGGCACCCTACCTACAGGCACAACAGCACTGGGGATCTGTGCTTTCCCAGAGACGGAACATCTCACGGGGCTCAGTCTCGGCAAGCCTCTTTCTGAAAAGGCGAACGGTCGGATCCTTCTCCCACGAGGAAGGGCCCAGCCCTGAAAGCTCTTGCTGCTCTTCACCGCCCCTTGGCACCCTACCTACAGGCACAACAGCACTGGGGATCTGTGCTTTCCCAGAGACGGAACATCTCACGGGGCTCAGTCTCGGCAAGCCTCTTTCTGAAAAGGCGAACGGTCGGATCCTTCTCCCACGAGGAAGGGCCCAGCCCTGAAAGCTCTTGCTGCTCTTCACCGTCCCTTGGCACCCTACCTACAGGCACAACAGCACTGGGGATCTGTGCTTTCCCAGAGACGGAACATCTCACGGGGCTCAGTCTCGGCAAGCCTCTTTCTGAAAAGGCGAACGGTCGGATCCTTCTCCCACGAGGAAGGGCCCAGCCCTGAAAGCTCTTGCTGCTCTTCACCGTCCCTTGGCACCCTACCTACAGGCACAACAGCACTGGGGATCTGTGCTTTCCCAGAGACGGAACATCTCACGGCGCTCAGTCTCGGCAAGCCTCTTTCTGAAAAGGCGAACGGTCGGATCCTTCTCCCACGAGGAAGGGCCCAGCCCTGAAAGCTCTTGCTGCTCTTCACCGTCCCTTGGCACCCTACCTACAGGCACAACAGCACTGGGGATCTGTGCTTTCCCAGAGACGGAACATCTCACGGGGCTCAGTCTCGGCAAGCCTCTTTCTGAAAAGACGAACGGTGCGATCCATCTCCCCCGAGGAAGGGCCCAGCCCTGAAAGCTCTTGCTGCTCTTCACCGTCCCTTGGCACCCTACCTACAGGCACAACAGCACTGGGGATCTATGCTTTCGCAGAGACGGAACATCTCGTAGTGCTACGCCTCGGCAGAGCCTCTTTTTTTTGGAAAAGGCGAACGGTCGGATCCTTCTCCCACGAGGAAGGGCCCAGCCCTGAAAGCTCTTGCTGCTCTTCACCGCCCCTTGGCACCCTACCTACAGGCACAACAGCACTGGGGATCTGTGCTTTCCCAGAGACGGAACATCTCACGGGGCTCAGTCTCGGCAAGCCTCTTTCTGAAAAGGCGAACGGTCGGATTCTTCTCCCACGAGGAAGGGCCCAGCCCTGAAAGCTCTTGCTGCTCTTCACCGTCCCTTGTGGCCCTACCTACAGGCACAACAGCACTGGGGATCTGTGCTTTCCCAGAGACGGAACATCTCACGGCGCTCAGTCTCGGCAAGCCTCTTTCTGAAAAGACGAACGGTGCGATCCATCTCCCCCGAGGAAAGGCCCAGCCCTGAAAGCTCTTGCTGCTCTTCACCGCCCCTTGGCACCCTACCTACAGGCACAACAGCACTGGGGATCTGTGCTTTCCCAGAGACGGAACATCTCACGGGGCTCATTCTCGGCAAGCCTCTTTCTGAAAAGGCGAACGGTCGGATCCTTCTCCCACGAGGAAGGGCCCAGCCCTGAAAGCTCTTGCTGCTCTTCACCGCCCCTTGGCACCCTACCTACAGGCACAACAGCACTGGGGATCTGTGCTTTCCCAGAGACGGAACATCTCACGGGGCTCAGTCTCGGCAAGCCTCTTTCTGAAAAGGCGAACGGTCGGATCCTTCTCCCACGAGGAAGGGCCCAGCCCTGAAAGCTCTTGCTGCTCTTCACCGTCCCTTGGCACCCTACCTACAGGCACAACAGCACTGGGGATCTGTGCTTTCCCAGAGACGGAATATCTCACGGCGCTCAGTCTTGGCAAGCCTCTTTCTGAAAAGGCGAACGGTCGGATCCTTCTCCCACGAGGAAGGGCCCAGCCCTGAAAGCTCTTGCTGCTCTTCACCGCCCCTTGGCACCCTACCTACAGGCACAACAGCACTGGGGATCTGTGCTTTCCCAGAGACGGAACATCTCACGGGGCTCAGTCTCGGCAAGCCTCTTTCTGAAAAGACGAACGGTGCGATCCTTCTCCCACGACGAAGGGCCCAGCCCTGAAAGCTCTTGCTGCTCTTCACCGCCCCTTGGCACCCTACCTACAGGCACAACAGCACTGGGGATCTGTGCTTTCCCAGAGACGGAACATCTCACGGGGCTCAGTCTCGGCAAGCCTCTTTCTGAAAAGGCGAACGGTCGGATCCTTCTCCCACGAGGAAGGGCCCAGCCCTGAAAGCTCTTGCTGCTCTTCACCGTCCCTTGTGGCCCTACCTACAGGCACAACAGCACTGGGGATCTGTGCTTTCCCAGAGACGGAACATCTCACGGGGCTCAGTCTCGGCAAGCCTCTTTCTGAAAAGGCGAAAGGTCGGATCCTTCTCCCACGAGGAAGGGCCCAGCCCTGAAAGCTCTTGCTGCTCTTCACCGCCCCTTGGCACCCTACCTACAGGCACAACAGCACTGGGGATCTGTGCTTTCCCAGAGACGGAACATCTCACGGGGCTCAGTCTCGGCAAGCCTCTTTCTGAAAAGTCGAACGGTGCGATCCTTCTCCCACGACGAAGGGCCCAGCCCTGAAAGCTCTTGCTGCTCTTCACCGCCCCTTGGCACCCTACCTACAGGCACAACAGCACTGGGGATCTGTGCTTTCCCAGAGACGGAACATCTCACGGGGCTCAGTCTCGGCAAGCCTTTTTCTGAAAAGGCGAACGGTCGGATCCTTCTCCCACGAGGAAGGGCCCAGCCCTGAAAGCTCTTGCTGCTCTTCACCGTCCCTTGTGGCCCTACCTACAGGCACAACAGCACTGGGGATCTGTGCTTTCCCAGAGACGGAACATCTCACGGGGCTCAGTCTCGGCAAGCCTCTTTCTGAAAAGGCGAACGGTCGGATCCTTCTCCCACGAGGAAGGGCCCAGCCCTGAAAGCTCTTGCTGCTCTTCACCGTCCCTTGTGGCCCTACCTACAGGCACAACAGCACTGGGGATCTGTGCTTTCCCAGAGACGGAATATCTCACGGGGCTCAGTCTCGGCAAGCCTCTTTCTGAAAAGGCGAACGGTCGGATCCTTCTCCCACGAGGAAGGGCCCAGCCCTGAAAGCTCTTGCTGCTCTTCACCGCCCCTTGGCACCCTACCTACAGGCACAACAGCACTGGGGATCTGTGCTTTCCCAGAGACGGAACATCTCACGGGGCTCAGTCTCGGCAAGCCTCTTTCTGAAAAGGCGAACGGTCGGATCCTTCTCCCACGAGGAAGGGCCCAGCCCTGAAAGCTCTTGCTGCTCTTCACCGCCCCTTGGCACCCTACCTACAGGCACAACAGCACTGGGGATCTGTGCTTTCCCAGAGACGGAACATCTCACGGGGCTCAGTCTCGGCAAGCCTCTTTCTGAAAAGGCGAACGGTCGGATCCTTCTCCCACGAGGAAGGGCCCAGCCCTGAAAGCTCTTGCTGCTCTTCACCGTCCCTTGGCACCCTACCTACAGGCACAACAGCACTGGGGATCTGTGCTTTCCCAGAGACGGAATATCTCACGGCGCTCAGTCTTGGCAAGCCTCTTTCTGAAAAGGCGAACGGTCGGATCCTTCTCCCACGAGGAAGGGCCCAGCCCTGAAAGCTCTTGCTGCTCTTCACCGCCCCTTGGCACCCTACCTACAGGCACAACAGCACTGGGGATCTGTGCTTTCCCAGAGACGGAACATCTCACGGGGCTCAGTCTCGGCAAGCCTCTTTCTGAAAAGACGAACGGTGCGATCCTTCTCCCACGACGAAGGGCCCAGCCCTGAAAGCTCTTGCTGCTCTTCACCGCCCCTTGGCACCCTACCTACAGGCACAACAGCACTGGGGATCTGTGCTTTCCCAGAGACGGAACATCTCACGGGGCTCAGTCTCGGCAAGCCTCTTTCTGAAAAGGCGAACGGTCGGATCCTTCTCCCACGAGGAAGGGCCCAGCCCTGAAAGCTCTTGCTGCTCTTCACCGTCCCTTGTGGCCCTACCTACAGGCACAACAGCACTGGGGATCTGTGCTTTCCCAGAGACGGAACATCTCACGGGGCTCAGTCTCGGCAAGCCTCTTTCTGAAAAGGCGAAAGGTCGGATCCTTCTCCCACGAGGAAGGGCCCAGCCCTGAAAGCTCTTGCTGCTCTTCACCGCCCCTTGGCACCCTACCTACAGGCACAACAGCACTGGGGATCTGTGCTTTCCCAGAGACGGAACATCTCACGGGGCTCAGTCTCGGCAAGCCTCTTTCTGAAAAGACGAACGGTGCGATCCTTCTCCCACGACGAAGGGCCCAGCCCTGAAAGCTCTTGCTGCTCTTCACCGCCCCTTGGCACCCTACCTACAGGCACAACAGCACTGGGGATCTGTGCTTTCCCAGAGACGGAACATCTCACGGGGCTCAGTCTCGGCAAGCCTTTTTCTGAAAAGGCGAACGGTCGGATCCTTCTCCCACGAGGAAGGGCCCAGCCCTGAAAGCTCTTGCTGCTCTTCACCGTCCCTTGTGGCCCTACCTACAGGCACAACAGCACTGGGGATCTGTGCTTTCCCAGAGACAGAACATCTCACGGGGCTCAGTCTCGGCAAGCCTCTTTCTGAAAAGGCGAACGGTCGGATCCTTCTCCCACGAGGAAGGGCCCAGCCCTGAAAGCTCTTGCTGCTCTTCACCGTCCCTTGTGGCCCTACCTACAGGCACAACAGCACTGGGGATCTGTGCTTTCCCAGAGACGGAATATCTTACGGGGCTCAGTCTCGGCAAGCCTCTTTCTGAAAAGGCGAACGGTCGGATCCTTCTCCCACGAGGAAGGGCCCAGCCCTGAAAGCTCTTGCTGCTCTTCACCGCCCCTTGGCACCCTACCTACAGGCACAACAGCACTGGGGATCTGTGCTTTCCCAGAGACGGAACATCTCACGGGGCTCAGTCTCGGCAAGCCTCTTTCTGAAAAGGCGAACGGTCGGATCCTTCTCCCACGAGGAAGGGCCCAGCCCTGAAAGCTCTTGCTGCTCTTCACCGTCCCTTGGCACCCTACCTACAGGCACAACAGCACTGGGGATCTATGCTTTCGCAGAGACGGAACGTCTCGTAGCGCTACGCCTCGGCAGAGCCTCTTTTTTTTGGAAAAGGCGAACGGTCGGATCCTTCTCCCACGAGGAAGGGCCCAGCCCTGAAAGCTCTTGCTGCTCTTCACCGCCCCTTGGCACCCTACCTACAGGCACAACAGCACTGGGGATCTGTGCTTTCCCAGAGACGGAACATCTCACGGGGCTCAGTCTCGGCAAGCCTCTTTCTGAAAAGGCGAACGGTCGGATCCTTCTCCCACGAGGAAGGGCCCAGCCCTGAAAGCTCTTGCTGCTCTTCACCGCCCCTTGGCACCCTACCTACAGGCACAACAGCACTGGGGATCTGTGCTTTCCCAGAGACGGAATATCTCACGGCGCTCAGTCTCGGCAAGCCTCTTTCTGAAAAGGCGAACGGTCGGATATTTGTCCCACGAGGAAGGGCCCAGCCCTGAAAGCTCTTCCTGCTCTTCACTGTCCCTTGGCACCCTACCTACAGGCACAACAGCACTGGGGATCTGTGCTTTCCCAGAGACGGAACATCTCACGGCGCTCAGTCTCGGCAAGCCTCTTTCTGAAAAGACGAACGGTGCGATCCATCTCCCCCGAGGAAGGGCCCAGCCCTGAAAGCTCTTGCTGCTCTTCACCGCCCCTTGGCACCCTACCTACAGGCACAACAGCACTGGGGATCTATGCTTTCGCAGAGACGGAACATCTCGTAGTGCTACGCCTCAGCAGAGCCTCTTTTTTTTGGAAAAGGCGAACGGTCGGATCCTTCTCCCACGAGGAAGGGCCCAGCCCTGAAAGCTCTTGCTGCTCTTCACCGCCCCTTGGCACCCTACCTACAGGCACAACAGCACTGGGGATCTGTGCTTTCCCAGAGACGGAACATCTCACGGGGCTCAGTCTCGGCAAGCCTCTTTCTGAAAAGGCGAACGGTCGGATCCTTCTCCCACGAGGAAGGGCCCAGCCCTGAAAGCTCTTGCTGCTCTTCACCGCCCCTTGGCACCCTACCTACAGGCACAACAGCACTGGGGATCTGTGCTTTCCCAGAGACGGAACATCTCACGGGGCTCATTCTCGGCAAGCCTCTTTCTGAAAAGGCGAACGGTCGGATCCTTCTCCCACGAGGAAGGGCCCAGCCCTGAAAGCTCTTGCTGCTCTTCACCGTCCCTTGGCACCCTACCTACAGGCACAACAGCACTGGGGATCTGTGCTTTCCCAGAGACGGAACATCTCACGGGGCTCAGTCTCGGCAAGCCTCTTTCTGAAAAGGCGAACGGTCGGATCCTTCTCCCACGAGGAAGGGCCCAGCCCTGAAAGCTCTTGCTGCTCTTCACCGTCCCTTGGCACCCTACCTACAGGCACAACAGCACTGGGGATCTGTGCTTTCCCAGAGACGGAACATCTCACGGCGCTCAGTCTCGGCAAGCCTCTTTCTGAAAAGGCGAACGGTCGGATCCTTCTCCCACGAGGAAGGGCCCAGCCCTGAAAGCTCTTGCTGCTCTTCACCGTCCCTTGGCACCCTACCTACAGGCACAACAGCACTGGGGATCTGTGCTTTCCCAGAGACGGAACATCTCGTGGCGCTACGCCTCGGCAGAGCCTCTTTTTTTTGGAAAAGGCGAACGGTCGGATCCTTCTCCCACGAGGAAGGGCCCAGCCCTGAAAGCTCTTGCTGCTCTTCACCGCCCCTTGGCACCCTACCTACAGGCACAACAGCACTGGGGATCTGTGCTTTCCCAGAGACGGAACATCTCACGGGGCTCAGTCTCGGCAAGCCTCTTTCTGAAAAGACGAACGGTGCGATCCATCTCCCCCGAGGAAGGGCCCAGCCCTGAAAGCTCTTGCTGCTCTTCACCGTCCCTTGGCACCCTACCTACAGGCACAACAGCACTGGGGATCTATGCTTTCGCAGAGACGGAACATCTCGTAGTGCTACGCCTCGGCAGAGCCTCTTTTTTTTGGAAAAGGCGAACGGTCGGATCCTTCTCCCACGAGGAAGGGCCCAGCCCTGAAAGCTCTTGCTGCTCTTCACCGCCCCTTGGCACCCTACCTACAGGCACAACAGCACTGGGGATCTGTGCTTTCCCAGAGACGGAACATCTCACGGGGCTCAGTCTCGGCAAGCCTCTTTCTGAAAAGGCGAACGGTCGGATTCTTCTCCCACGAGGAAGGGCCCAGCCCTGAAAGCTCTTGCTGCTCTTCACCGTCCCTTGTGGCCCTACCTACAGGCACAACAGCACTGGGGATCTGTGCTTTCCCAGAGACGGAACATCTCACGGCGCTCAGTCTCGGCAAGCCTCTTTCTGAAAAGACGAACGGTGCGATCCATCTCCCCCGAGGAAAGGCCCAGCCCTGAAAGCTCTTGCTGCTCTTCACCGCCCCTTGGCACCCTACCTACAGGCACAACAGCACTGGGGATCTGTGCTTTCCCAGAGACGGAACATCTCACGGGGCTCATTCTCGGCAAGCCTCTTTCTGAAAAGGCGAACGGTCGGATCCTTCTCCCACGAGGAAGGGCCCAGCCCTGAAAGCTCTTGCTGCTCTTCACCGCCCCTTGGCACCCTACCTACAGGCACAACAGCACTGGGGATCTGTGCTTTCCCAGAGACGGAACATCTCACGGGGCTCAGTCTCGGCAAGCCTCTTTCTGAAAAGGCGAACGGTCGGATCCTTCTCCCACGAGGAAGGGCCCAGCCCTGAAAGCTCTTGCTGCTCTTCACCGCCCCTTGGCACCCTACCTACAGGCACAACAGCACTGGGGATCTGTGCTTTCCCAGAGACGGAACATCTCACGGGGCTCAGTCTCGGCAAGCCTCTTTCTGAAAAGGCGAACGGTCGGATCCTTCTCCCACGAGGAAGGGCCCAGCCCTGAAAGCTCTTGCTGCTCTTCACCGTCCCTTGGCACCCTACCTACAGGCACAACAGCACTGGGGATCTGTGCTTTCCCAGAGACGGAACATCTCACGGGGCTCAGTCTCGGCAAGCCTCTTTCTGAAAAGGCGAACGGTCGGATCCTTCTCCCACGAGGAAGGGCCCAGCCCTGAAAGCTCTTGCTGCTCTTCACCGTCCCTTGGCACCCTACCTACAGGCACAACAGCACTGGGGATCTGTGCTTTCCCAGAGACGGAACATCTCACGGCGCTCAGTCTCGGCAAGCCTCTTTCTGAAAAGGCGAACGGTCGGATCCTTCTCCCACGAGGAAGGGCCCAGCCCTGAAAGCTCTTGCTGCTCTTCACCGTCCCTTGGCACCCTACCTACAGGCACAACAGCACTGGGGATCTGTGCTTTCCCAGAGACGGAACATCTCACGGGGCTCAGTCTCGGCAAGCCTCTTTCTGAAAAGACGAACGGTGCGATCCATCTCCCCCGAGGAAGGGCCCAGCCCTGAAAGCTCTTGCTGCTCTTCACCGTCCCTTGGCACCCTACCTACAGGCACAACAGCACTGGGGATCTATGCTTTCGCAGAGACGGAACATCTCGTAGTGCTACGCCTCGGCAGAGCCTCTTTTTTTTGGAAAAGGCGAACGGTCGGATCCTTCTCCCACGAGGAAGGGCCCAGCCCTGAAAGCTCTTGCTGCTCTTCACCGCCCCTTGGCACCCTACCTACAGGCACAACAGCACTGGGGATCTGTGCTTTCCCAGAGACGGAACATCTCACGGGGCTCAGTCTCGGCAAGCCTCTTTCTGAAAAGGCGAACGGTCGGATTCTTCTCCCACGAGGAAGGGCCCAGCCCTGAAAGCTCTTGCTGCTCTTCACCGTCCCTTGTGGCCCTACCTACAGGCACAACAGCACTGGGGATCTGTGCTTTCCCAGAGACGGAACATCTCACGGCGCTCAGTCTCGGCAAGCCTCTTTCTGAAAAGACGAACGGTGCGATCCATCTCCCCCGAGGAAAGGCCCAGCCCTGAAAGCTCTTGCTGCTCTTCACCGCCCCTTGGCACCCTACCTACAGGCACAACAGCACTGGGGATCTGTGCTTTCCCAGAGACGGAACATCTCACGGGGCTCATTCTCGGCAAGCCTCTTTCTGAAAAGGCGAACGGTCGGATCCTTCTCCCACGAGGAAGGGCCCAGCCCTGAAAGCTCTTGCTGCTCTTCACCGCCCCTTGGCACCCTACCTACAGGCACAACAGCACTGGGGATCTGTGCTTTCCCAGAGACGGAACATCTCACGGGGCTCAGTCTCGGCAAGCCTCTTTCTGAAAAGGCGAACAGTCGGATCCTTCTCCCACGAGGAAGGGCCCAGCCCTGAAAGCTCTTGCTGCTCTTCACCGTCCCTTGGCACCCTACCTACAGGCACAACAGCACTGGGGATCTGTGCTTTCCCAGAGACGGAACATCTCACGGGGCTCAGTCTCGGCAAGCCTCTTTCTGAAAAGACGAACGGTGCGATCCTTCTCCCACGACGAAGGGCCCAGCCCTGAAAGCTCTTGCTGCTCTTCACCGCCCCTTGGCACCCTACCTACAGGCACAACAGCACTGGGGATCTGTGCTTTCCCAGAGACGGAACATCTCACGGGGCTCAGTCTCGGCAAGCCTCTTTCTGAAAAGGCGAACGGTCGGATCCTTCTCCCACGAGGAAGGGCCCAGCCCTGAAAGCTCTTGCTGCTCTTCACCGTCCCTTGTGGCCCTACCTACAGGCACAACAGCACTGGGGATCTGTGCTTTCCCAGAGACGGAACATCTCACGGGGCTCAGTCTCGGCAAGCCTCTTTCTGAAAAGGCGAAAGGTCGGATCCTTCTCCCACGAGGAAGGGCCCAGCCCTGAAAGCTCTTGCTGCTCTTCACCGCCCCTTGGCACCCTACCTACAGGCACAACAGCACTGGGGATCTGTGCTTTCCCAGAGACGGAACATCTCACGGGGCTCAGTCTCGGCAAGCCTCTTTCTGAAAAGACGAACGGTGCGATCCTTCTCCCACGACGAAGGGCCCAGCCCTGAAAGCTCTTGCTGCTCTTCACCGCCCCTTGGCACCCTACCTACAGGCACAACAGCACTGGGGATCTGTGCTTTCCCAGAGACGGAACATCTCACGGGGCTCAGTCTCGGCAAGCCTTTTTCTGAAAAGGCGAACGGTCGGATCCTTCTCCCACGAGGAAGGGCCCAGCCCTGAAAGCTCTTGCTGCTCTTCACCGTCCCTTGTGGCCCTACCTACAGGCACAACAGCACTGGGGATCTGTGCTTTCCCAGAGACGGAACATCTCACGGGGCTCAGTCTCGGCAAGCCTCTTTCTGAAAAGGCGAACGGTCGGATCCTTCTCCCACGAGGAAGGGCCCAGCCCTGAAAGCTCTTGCTGCTCTTCACCGTCCCTTGTGGCCCTACCTACAGGCACAACAGCACTGGGGATCTGTGCTTTCCCAGAGACGGAATATCTCACGGGGCTCAGTCTCGGCAAGCCTCTTTCTGAAAAGGCGAACGGTCGGATCCTTCTCCCACGAGGAAGGGCCCAGCCCTGAAAGCTCTTGCTGCTCTTCACCGCCCCTTGGCACCCTACCTACAGGCACAACAGCACTGGGGATCTGTGCTTTCCCAGAGACGGAACATCTCACGGGGCTCAGTCTCGGCAAGCCTCTTTCTGAAAAGGCGAACGGTCGGATCCTTCTCCCACGAGGAAGGGCCCAGCCCTGAAAGCTCTTGCTGCTCTTCACCGTCCCTTGGCACCCTACCTACAGGCACAACAGCACTGGGGATCTATGCTTTCGCAGAGACGGAACGTCTCGTAGCGCTACGCCTCGGCAGAGCCTCTTTTTTTTGGAAAAGGCGAACGGTCGGATCCTTCTCCCACGAGGAAGGGCCCAGCCCTGAAAGCTCTTGCTGCTCTTCACCGCCCCTTGGCACCCTACCTACAGGCACAACAGCACTGGGGATCTGTGCTTTCCCAGAGACGGAACATCTCACGGGGCTCAGTCTCGGCAAGCCTCTTTCTGAAAAGACGAACGGTGCGATCCATCTCCCCCGAGGAAGGGCCCAGCCCTGAAAGCTCTTGCTGCTCTTCACCGTCCCTTGTGGCCCTACCTACAGGCACAACAGCACTGGGGATCTGTGCTTTCCCAGAGACGGAACATCTCACGGCGCTCAGTCTCGGCAAGCCTCTTTCTGAAAAGACGAACGGTGCGATCCATCTCCCCCGAGGAAAGGCCCAGCCCTGAAAGCTCTTGCTGCTCTTCACCGCCCCTTGGCACCCTACCTACAGGCACAACAGCACTGGGGATCTGTGCTTTCCCAGAGACGGAACATCTCACGGGGCTCATTCTCGGCAAGCCTCTTTCTGAAAAGGCGAACGGTCGGATCCTTCTCCCACGAGGAAGGGCCCAGCCCTGAAAGCTCTTGCTGCTCTTCACCGCCCCTTGGCACCCTACCTACAGGCACAACAGCACTGGGGATCTGTGCTTTCCCAGAGACGGAACATCTCACGGGGCTCAGTCTCGGCAAGCCTCTTTCTGAAAAGGCGAACGGTCGGATCCTTCTCCCACGAGGAAGGGCCCAGCCCTGAAAGCTCTTGCTGCTCTTCACCGTCCCTTGGCACCCTACCTACAGGCACAACAGCACTGGGGATCTGTGCTTTCCCAGAGACGGAATATCTCACGGCGCTCAGTCTTGGCAAGCCTCTTTCTGAAAAGGCGAAAGGTCGGATCCTTCTCCCACGAGGAAGGGCCCAGCCCTGAAAGCTCTTGCTGCTCTTCACCGCCCCTTGGCACCCTACCTACAGGCACAACAGCACTGGGGATCTGTGCTTTCCCAGAGACGGAACATCTCACGGGGCTCAGTCTCGGCAAGCCTCTTTCTGAAAAGACGAACGGTGCGATCCTTCTCCCACGACGAAGGGCCCAGCCCTGAAAGCTCTTGCTGCTCTTCACCGCCCCTTGGCACCCTACCTACAGGCACAACAGCACTGGGGATCTGTGCTTTCCCAGAGACGGAACATCTCACGGGGCTCAGTCTCGGCAAGCCTCTTTCTGAAAAGGCGAACGGTCGGATCCTTCTCCCACGAGGAAGGGCCCAGCCCTGAAAGCTCTTGCTGCTCTTCACCGTCCCTTGTGGCCCTACCTACAGGCACAACAGCACTGGGGATCTGTGCTTTCCCAGAGACGGAACATCTCACGGGGCTCAGTCTCGGCAAGCCTCTTTCTGAAAAGGCGAAAGGTCGGATCCTTCTCCCACGAGGAAGGGCCCAGCCCTGAAAGCTCTTGCTGCTCTTCACCGCCCCTTGGCACCCTACCTACAGGCACAACAGCACTGGGGATCTGTGCTTTCCCAGAGACGGAACATCTCACGGGGCTCAGTCTCGGCAAGCCTCTTTCTGAAAAGGCGAACGGTCGGATCCTTCTCCCACGAGGAAGGGCCCAGCCCTGAAAGCTCTTGCTGCTCTTCACCGTCCCTTGGCACCCTACCTACAGGCACAACAGCACTGGGGATCTGTGCTTTCCCAGAGACGGAACATCTCACGGGGCTCAGTCTCGGCAAGCCTCTTTCTGAAAAGGCGAACGGTCGGATCCTTCTCCCACGAGGAAGGGCCCAGCCCTGAAAGCTCTTGCTGCTCTTCACCGTCCCTTGGCACCCTACCTACAGGCACAACAGCACTGGGGATCTGTGCTTTCCCAGAGACGGAACATCTCACGGCGCTCAGTCTCGGCAAGCCTCTTTCTGAAAAGGCGAACGGTCGGATCCTTCTCCCACGAGGAAGGGCCCAGCCCTGAAAGCTCTTGCTGCTCTTCACCGTCCCTTGGCACCCTACCTACAGGCACAACAGCACTGGGGATCTGTGCTTTCCCAGAGACGGAACATCTCGTGGCGCTACGCCTCGGCAGAGCCTCTTTTTTTTGGAAAAGGCGAACGGTCGGATCCTTCTCCCACGAGGAAGGGCCCAGCCCTGAAAGCTCTTGCTGCTCTTCACCGCCCCTTGGCACCCTACCTACAGGCACAACAGCACTGGGGATCTGTGCTTTCCCAGAGACGGAACATCTCACGGGGCTCAGTCTCGGCAAGCCTCTTTCTGAAAAGACGAACGGTGCGATCCATCTCCCCCGAGGAAGGGCCCAGCCCTGAAAGCTCTTGCTGCTCTTCACCGTCCCTTGGCACCCTACCTACAGGCACAACAGCACTGGGGATCTATGCTTTCGCAGAGACGGAACATCTCGTAGTGCTACGCCTCGGCAGAGCCTCTTTTTTTTGGAAAAGGCGAACGGTCGGATCCTTCTCCCACGAGGAAGGGCCCAGCCCTGAAAGCTCTTGCTGCTCTTCACCGCCCCTTGGCACCCTACCTACAGGCACAACAGCACTGGGGATCTGTGCTTTCCCAGAGACGGAACATCTCACGGGGCTCAGTCTCGGCAAGCCTCTTTCTGAAAAGGCGAACGGTCGGATTCTTCTCCCACGAGGAAGGGCCCAGCCCTGAAAGCTCTTGCTGCTCTTCACCGTCCCTTGTGGCCCTACCTACAGGCACAACAGCACTGGGGATCTGTGCTTTCCCAGAGACGGAACATCTCACGGCGCTCAGTCTCGGCAAGCCTCTTTCTGAAAAGACGAACGGTGCGATCCATCTCCCCCGAGGAAAGGCCCAGCCCTGAAAGCTCTTGCTGCTCTTCACCGCCCCTTGGCACCCTACCTACAGGCACAACAGCACTGGGGATCTGTGCTTTCCCAGAGACGGAACATCTCACGGGGCTCATTCTCGGCAAGCCTCTTTCTGAAAAGGCGAACGGTCGGATCCTTCTCCCACGAGGAAGGGCCCAGCCCTGAAAGCTCTTGCTGCTCTTCACCGCCCCTTGGCACCCTACCTACAGGCACAACAGCACTGGGGATCTGTGCTTTCCCAGAGACGGAACATCTCACGGGGCTCAGTCTCGGCAAGCCTCTTTCTGAAAAGGCGAACGGTCGGATCCTTCTCCCACGAGGAAGGGCCCAGCCCTGAAAGCTCTTGCTGCTCTTCACCGTCCCTTGGCACCCTACCTACAGGCACAACAGCACTGGGGATCTGTGCTTTCCCAGAGACGGAATATCTCACGGCGCTCAGTCTTGGCAAGCCTCTTTCTGAAAAGGCGAACGGTCGGATCCTTCTCCCACGAGGAAGGGCCCAGCCCTGAAAGCTCTTGCTGCTCTTCACCGCCCCTTGGCACCCTACCTACAGGCACAACAGCACTGGGGATCTGTGCTTTCCCAGAGACGGAACATCTCACGGGGCTCAGTCTCGGCAAGCCTCTTTCTGAAAAGACGAACGGTGCGATCCTTCTCCCACGAGGAAGGGCCCAGCCCTGAAAGCTCTTGCTGCTCTTCACCGCCCCTTGGCACCCTACCTACAGGCACAACAGCACTGGGGATCTGTGCTTTCCCAGAGACGGAACATCTCACGGGGCTCAGTCTCGGCAAGCCTCTTTCTGAAAAGGCGAACGGTCGGATCCTTCTCCCACGAGGAAGGGCCCAGCCCTGAAAGCTCTTGCTGCTCTTCACCGTCCCTTGTGGCCCTACCTACAGGCACAACAGCACTGGGGATCTGTGCTTTCCCAGAGACGGAACATCTCACGGGGCTCAGTCTCGGCAAGCCTCTTTCTGAAAAGGCGAAAGGTCGGATCCTTCTCCCACGAGGAAGGGCCCAGCCCTGAAAGCTCTTGCTGCTCTTCACCGCCCCTTGGCACCCTACCTACAGGCACAACAGCACTGGGGATCTGTGCTTTCCCAGAGACGGAACATCTCACGGGGCTCAGTCTCGGCAAGCCTCTTTCTGAAAAGACGAACGGTGCGATCCTTCTCCCACGACGAAGGGCCCAGCCCTGAAAGCTCTTGCTGCTCTTCACCGCCCCTTGGCACCCTACCTACAGGCACAACAGCACTGGGGATCTGTGCTTTCCCAGAGACGGAATATCTCACGGGGCTCAGTCTCGGCAAGCCTGTTTCTGAAAAGGCGAACGGTCGGATACTTGTCCCACGAGGAAGGGCCCAGCCCTGAAAGCTCTTGCTGCTCTTCACCGCCCCTTGGCACCCTACCTACAGGCACAACAGCACTGGGGATCTGTGCTTTCCCAGAGACGGAACATCTCACGGGGCTCAGTCTCGGCAAGCCTTTTTCTGAAAAGGCGAACGGTCGGATCCTTCTCCCACGAGGAAGGGCCCAGCCCTGAAAGCTCTTGCTGCTCTTCACCGTCCCTTGTGGCCCTACCTACAGGCACAACAGCACTGGGGATCTGTGCTTTCCCAGAGACGGAACATCTCACGGGGCTCAGTCTCGGCAAGCCTCTTTCTGAAAAGGCGAACGGTCGGATCCTTCTCCCACGAGGAAGGGCCCAGCCCTGAAAGCTCTTGCTGCTCTTCACCGTCCCTTGTGGCCCTACCTACAGGCACAACAGCACTGGGGATCTGTGCTTTCCCAGAGACGGAATATCTCACGGGGCTCAGTCTCGGCAAGCCTCTTTCTGAAAAGGCGAACGGTCGGATCCTTCTCCCACGAGGAAGGGCCCAGCCCTGAAAGCTCTTGCTGCTCTTCACCGCCCCTTGGCACCCTACCTACAGGCACAACAGCACTGGGGATCTGTGCTTTCCCAGAGACGGAACATCTCACGGGGCTCAGTCTCGGCAAGCCTCTTTCTGAAAAGGCGAACGGTCGGATCCTTCTCCCACGAGGAAGGGCCCAGCCCTGAAAGCTCTTGCTGCTCTTCACCGTCCCTTGGCACCCTACCTACAGGCACAACAGCACTGGGGATCTATGCTTTCGCAGAGACGGAACGTCTCGTAGTGCTACGCCTCGGCAGAGCCTCTTTTTTTTGGAAAAGGCGAACGGTCGGATCCTTCTCCCACGAGGAAGGGCCCAGCCCTGAAAGCTCTTGCTGCTCTTCACCGCCCCTTGGCACCCTACCTACAGGCACAACAGCACTGGGGATCTGTGCTTTCCCAGAGACTGAACATCTCACGGCGCACAGTCTCGGCAGAGCCTCTTTTTTTTGGAAAAGGCGAACGGTCGGATCCTTCTCCCACGAGGAAGGGCCCAGCCCTGAAAGCTCTTGCTGCTCTTCACCGCCCCTTGGCACCCTACCTACAGGCACAACAGCACTGGGGATCTGTGCTTTGCCAGAGACGGAACATCTCACGGGGCTCAGTCTCGGCAAGCCTCTTTCTGAAAAGGCGAACGGTCGGATCCTTCTCCCACGAGGAAGGGCCCAGCCCTGAAAGCTCTTGCTGCTCTTCACCGTCCCTTGGCACCCTACCTACAGGCACAACAGCACTGGGGATCTGTGCTTTCCCAGAGACGGAACATCTCACGGGGCTCAGTCTCGGCAAGCCTCTTTCTGAAAAGGCGAACGGTCGGATACTTCTCCCACGAGGAAGGGCCCAGCCCTGAAAGCTCTTGCTGCTCTTCACCGCCCCTTGGCACCCTACCTACAGGCACAACAGCACTGGGGATCTGTGCTTTCCCAGAGACGGAATATCTCACGGCGCTCAGTCTCGGCAAGCCTCTTTCTGAAAAGGCGAACGGTCGGATATTTGTCCCACGAGGAAGGGCCCAGCCCTGAAAGCTCTTGCTGCTCTTCACTGTCCCTTGGCACCCTACCTACAGGCACAACAGCACTGGGGATCTGTGCTTTCC
The DNA here is from genome assembly GCF_964188355.1 of Buteo buteo. Classification (NCBI taxonomy): domain Eukaryota; kingdom Metazoa; phylum Chordata; class Aves; order Accipitriformes; family Accipitridae; genus Buteo; species Buteo buteo. Next base: position 46,158,379 of record NC_134176.1, on the reverse strand, counting down.
CAGAGACGGAACATCTCACGGCGCTCAGTCTCGGCAAGCCTCTTTCTGAAAAGACGAACGGTGCGATCCATCTCCCCCGAGGAAGGGCCCAGCCCTGAAAGCTCTTGCTGCTCTTCACCGCCCCTTGGCACCCTACCTACAGGCACAACAGCACTGGGGATCTATGCTTTCGCAGAGACGGAACATCTCGTAGTGCTACGCCTCGGCAGAGCCTCTTTTTTTTGGAAAAGGCGAACGGTCGGATCCTTCTCCCACGAGGAAGGGCCCAGCCCTGAAAGCTCTTGCTGCTCTTCACCGCCCCTTGGCACCCTACCTACAGGCACAACAGCACTGGGGATCTGTGCTTTCCCAGAGACGGAATATCTCACGGGGCTCAGTCTCGGCAAGCCTCTTTCTGAAAAGGCGAACGGTCGGATCCTTCTCCCACGAGGAAGGGCCCAGCCCTGAAAGCTCTTGCTGCTCTTCACCGTCCCTTGGCACCCTACCTACAGGCACAACAGCACTGGGGATCTGTGCTTTCCCAGAGACGGAATATCTCACGGGGCTCAGTCTCGGCAAGCCTCTTTCTGAAAAGGCGAACGGTCGGATCCTTCTCCCACGAGGAAGGGCCCAGCCCTGAAAGCTCTTGCTGCTCTTCACCGTCCCTTGGCACCCTACCTACAGGCACAACAGCACTGGGGATCTGTGCTTTCCCAGAGACGGAACATCTCACGGGGCTCAGTCTCGGCAAGCCTCTTTCTGAAAAGGTGAACGGTCGGATCCTTCTCCCACGAGGAAGGGCCCAGCCCTGAAAGCTCTTGCTGCTCTTCACCGCCCCTTGGCACCCTACCTACAGGCACAACAGCACTGGGGATCTGTGCTTTCCCAGAGACGGAACATCTCACGGGGCTCAGTCTCGGCAAGCCTCTTTCTGAAAAGGCGAACGGTCGGATCCTTCTCCCACGAGGAAGGGCCCAGCCCTGAAAGCTCTTGCTGCTCTTCACCGTCCCTTGGCACCCTACCTACAGGCACAACAGCACTGGGGATCTGTGCTTTCCCAGAGACGGAACATCTCACGGGGCTCAGTCTCGGCAAGCCTCTTTCTGAAAAGGCGAACGGTCGGATACTTGTCCCACGAGGAAGGGCCCAGCCCTGAAAGCTCTTGCTGCTCTTCACCGCCCCTTGGCACCCTACCTACAGGCACAACAGCACTGGGGATCTGTGCTTTCCCAGAGACGGAACATCTCACGGGGCTCAGTCTCGGCAAGCCTCTTTCTGAAAAGACGAACGGTGCGATCCATCTCCCCCGAGGAAGGGCCCAGCCCTGAAAGCTCTTGCTGCTCTTCACCGCCCCTTGGCACCCTACCTACAGGCACAACAGCACTGGGGATCTGTGCTTTCCCAGAGACGGAATATCTCACGGCGCTCAGTCTCGGCAAGCCTCTTTCTGAAAAGGCGAACGGTCGGATCCTTCTCCCACGAGGAAGGGCCCAGCCCTGAAAGCTCTTGCTGCTCTTCACCGTCCCTTGGCACCCTACCTACAGGCACAACAGCACTGGGGATCTATGCTTTCGCAGAGACGGAACGTCTCGTAGTGCTACGCCTCGGCAGAGCCTCTTTTTTTTGGAAAAGGCGAACGGTGGGATCCTTCTCCCACGAGGAAGGGCCCAGCCCTGAAAGCTCTTGCTGCTCTTCACCGCCCCTTGGCACCCTACCTACAGGCACAACAGCACTGGGGATCTGTGCTTTCCCAGAGACTGAACATCTCACGGCGCACAGTCTCGGCAGAGCCTCTTTTTTTTGGAAAAGGCGAACGGTCGGATCCTTCTCCCACGAGGAAGGGCCCAGCCCTGAAAGCTCTTGCTGCTCTTCACCGCCCCTTGGCACCCTACCTACAGGCACAACAGCACTGGGGATCTGTGCTTTCCCAGAGACGGAATATCTCACGGGGCTCAGTCTCGGCAAGCCTCTTTCTGAAAAGGCGAACGGTCGGATCCTTCTCCCACGAGGAAGGGCCCAGCCCTGAAAGCTCTTGCTGCTCTTCACCGTCCCTTGGCACCCTACCTACAGGCACAACAGCACTGGGGATCTGTGCTTTCCCAGAGACGGAATATCTCACGGGGCTCAGTCTCGGCAAGCCTCTTTCTGAAAAGGCGAACGGTCGGATCCTTCTCCCACGAGGAAGGGCCCAGCCCTGAAAGCTCTTGCTGCTCTTCACCGTCCCTTGGCACCCTACCTACAGGCACAACAGCACTGGGGATCTGTGCTTTCCCAGAGACGGAACATCTCACGGCGCTCAGTCTCGGCAAGCCTCTTTCTGAAAAGGCGAACGGTCGGATCCTTCTCCCACGAGGAAGGGCCCAGCCCTGAAAGCTCTTGCTGCTCTTCACCGCCCCTTGGCACCCTACCTACAGGCACAACAGCACTGGGGATCTGTGCTTTCCCAGAGACGGAACATCTCGTGGCGCTACGCCTCGGCAGAGCCTCTTTTTTTTGGAAAAGGCGAACGGTCGGATCCTTCTCCCACGAGGAAGGGCCCAGCCCTGAAAGCTCTTGCTGCTGTTCACCGTCCCTTGGCACCCTACCTACAGGCACAACAGCACTGGGGATCTGTGCTTTCCCAGAGACGGAACATCTCACGGGGCTCAGTCTCGGCAAGCCTCTTTCTGAAAAGGCGAACGGTCGGATACTTCTCCCACGAGGAAGGGCCCAGCCCTGAAAGCTCTTGCTGCTCTTCACCGCCCCTTGGCACCCTACCTACAGGCACAACAGCACTGGGGATCTGTGCTTTCCCAGAGACGGAATATCTCACGGCGCTCAGTCTCGGCAAGCCTCTTTCTGAAAAGGCGAACGGTCGGATATTTGTCCCACGAGGAAGGGCCCAGCCCTGAAAGCTCTTGCTGCTCTTCACTGTCCCTTGGCACCCTACCTACAGGCACAACAGCACTGGGGATCTGTGCTTTCCCAGAGACGGAACATCTCACGGCGCTCAGTCTCGGCAAGCCTCTTTCTGAAAAGACGAACGGTGCGATCCATCTCCCCCGAGGAAGGGCCCAGCCCTGAAAGCTCTTGCTGCTCTTCACCGCCCCTTGGCACCCTACCTACAGGCACAACAGCACTGGGGATCTATGCTTTCGCAGAGACGGAACATCTCGTAGTGCTACGCCTCGGCAGAGCCTCTTTTTTTTGGAAAAGGCGAACGGTCGGATCCTTCTCCCACGAGGAAGGGCCCAGCCCTGAAAGCTCTTGCTGCTCTTCACCGCCCCTTGGCACCCTACCTACAGGCACAACAGCACTGGGGATCTGTGCTTTCCCAGAGACGGAACATCTCACGGGGCTCAGTCTCGGCAAGCCTCTTTCTGAAAAGGCGAACGGTCGGATCCTTCTCCCACGAGGAAGGGCCCAGCCCTGAAAGCTCTTGCTGCTCTTCACCGTCCCTTGGCACCCTACCTACAGGCACAACAGCACTGGGGATCTGTGCTTTCCCAGAGACGGAACATCTCACGGGGCTCAGTCTCGGCAAGCCTCTTTCTGAAAAGGCGAACGGTCGGATACTTCTCCCACGAGGAAGGGCCCAGCCCTGAAAGCTCTTGCTGCTCTTCACCGCCCCTTGGCACCCTACCTACAGGCACAACAGCACTGGGGATCTGTGCTTTCCCAGAGACGGAATATCTCACGGCGCTCAGTCTCGGCAAGCCTCTTTCTGAAAAGGCGAACGGTCGGATATTTGTCCCACGAGGAAGGGCCCAGCCCTGAAAGCTCTTGCTGCTCTTCACTGTCCCTTGGCACCCTACCTACAGGCACAACAGCACTGGGGATCTGTGCTTTCCCAGAGACGGAACATCTCACGGGGCTCAGTCTCGGCAAGCCTCTTTCTGAAAAGACGAACGGTGCCATCCATCTCCCCCGAGGAAGGGCCCAGCCCTGAAAGCTCTTGCTGCTCTTCACCGTCCCTTGGCACCCTACCTACAGGCACAACAGCACTGGGGATCTATGCTTTCGCAGAGACGGAACATCTCGTAGTGCTACGCCTCGGCAGAGCCTCTTTTTTTTGGAAAAGGCGAACGGTCGGATCCTTCTCCCACGAGGAAGGGCCCAGCCCTGAAAGCTCTTGCTGCTCTTCACCGCCCCTTGGCACCCTACCTACAGGCACAACAGCACTGGGGATCTGTGCTTTCCCAGAGACGGAATATCTCACGGGGCTCAGTCTCGGCAAGCCTCTTTCTGAAAAGGCGAACGGTCGGATCCTTCTCCCACGAGGAAGGGCCCAGCCCTGAAAGCTCTTGCTGCTCTTCACCGTCCCTTGGCACCCTACCTACAGGCACAACAGCACTGGGGATCTGTGCTTTCCCAGAGACGGAATATCTCACGGGGCTCAGTCTCGGCAAGCCTCTTTCTGAAAAGGCGAACGGTCGGATCCTTCTCCCACGAGGAAGGGCCCAGCCCTGAAAGCTCTTGCTGCTCTTCACCGTCCCTTGGCACCCTACCTACAGGCACAACAGCACTGGGGATCTGTGCTTTCCCAGAGACGGAACATCTCACGGGGCTCAGTCTCGGCAAGCCTCTTTCTGAAAAGGCGAACGGTCGGATCCTTCTCCCACGAGGAAGGGCCCAGCCCTGAAAGCTCTTGCTGCTCTTCACCGTCCCTTGGCACCCTACCTACAGGCACAACAGCACTGGGGATCTGTGCTTTCCCAGAGACGGAACATCTCGTGGCGCTACGCCTCGGCAGAGCCTCTTTTTTTTGGAAAAGGCGAACGGTCGGATCCTTCTCCCACGAGGAAGGGCCCAGCCCTGAAAGCTCTTGCTGCTCTTCACCGCCCCTTGGCACCCTACCTACAGGCACAACAGCACTGGGGATCTGTGCTTTCCCAGAGACGGAACATCTCACGGGGCTCAGTCTCGGCAAGCCTCTTTCTGAAAAGACGAACGGTGCGATCCATCTCCCCCAAGGAAGGGCCCAGCCCTGAAAGCTCTTGCTGCTCTTCACCGTCCCTTGGCACCCTACCTACAGGCACAACAGCACTGGGGATCTATGCTTTCGCAGAGACGGATATCTCGTAGTGCTACGCCTCGGCAGAGCCTCTTTTTTTTGGAAAAGGCGAACGGTCGGATCCTTCTCCCACGAGGAAGGGCCCAGCCCTGAAAGCTCTTGCTGCTCTTCACTGTCCCTTGGCACCCTACCTACAGGCACAACAGCACTGGGGATCTGTGCTTTCCCAGAGACGGAACATCTCACGGGGCTCAGTCTCGGCAAGCCTCTTTCTGAAAAGGCGAACGGTCGGATTCTTCTCCCACGAGGAAGGGCCCAGCCCTGAAAGCTCTTGCTGCTCTTCACCGTCCCTTGTGGCCCTACCTACAGGCACAACAGCACTGGGGATCTGTGCTTTCCCAGAGACGGAACATCTCACGGCGCTCAGTCTCGGCAAGCCTCTTTCTGAAAAGACGAACGGTGCGATCCATCTCCCCCGAGGAAAGGCCCAGCCCTGAAAGCTCTTGCTGCTCTTCACCGCCCCTTGGCACCCTACCTACAGGCACAACAGCACTGGGGATCTGTGCTTTCCCAGAGACGGAACATCTCACGGGGCTCAGTCTCGGCAAGCCTCTTTCTGAAAAGGCGAACGGTCGGATCCTTCTCCCACGAGGAAGGGCCCAGCCCTGAAAGCTCTTGCTGCTCTTCACTGTCCCTTGGCACCCTACCTACAGGCACAACAGCACTGGGGATCTGTGCTTTCCCAGAGACGGAACATCTCACGGCACTCAGTCTCGGCAAGCCTCTTTCTGAAAAGACGAACGGTGCCATCCATCTCCCCCGAGGAAGGGCCCAGCCCTGAAAGCTCTTGCTGCTCTTCACCGCCCCTTGGCACCCTACCTACAGGCACAACAGCACTGGGGATCTATGCTTTCGCAGAGACGGAACATCTCGTAGTGCTACGCCTCGGCAGAGCCTCTTTTTTTTGGAAAAGGCGAACGGTCGGATCCTTCTCCCACGAGGAAGGGCCCAGCCCTGAAAGCTCTTGCTGCTCTTCACCGCCCCTTGGCACCCTACCTACAGGCACAACAGCACTGGGGATCTGTGCTTTCCCAGAGACGGAATATCTCACGGGGCTCAGTCTCGGCAAGCCTCTTTCTGAAAAGGCGAACGGTCGGATCCTTCTCCCACGAGGAAGGGCCCAGCCCTGAAAGCTCTTGCTGCTCTTCACCGTCCCTTGGCACCCTACCTACAGGCACAACAGCACTGGGGATCTGTGCTTTCCCAGAGACGGAATATCTCACGGGGCTCAGTCTCGGCAAGCCTCTTTCTGAAAAGGCGAACGGTCGGATCCTTCTCCCACGAGGAAGGGCCCAGCCCTGAAAGCTCTTGCTGCTCTTCACCGTCCCTTGGCACCCTACCTACAGGCACAACAGCACTGGGGATCTGTGCTTTCCCAGAGACGGAACATCTCACGGGGCTCAGTCTCGGCAAGCCTCTTTCTGAAAAGGCGAACGGTCGGATCCTTCTCCCACGAGGAAGGGCCCAGCCCTGAAAGCTCTTGCTGCTCTTCACCGTCCCTTGGCACCCTACCTACAGGCACAACAGCACTGGGGATCTGTGCTTTCCCAGAGACGGAACATCTCGTGGCGCTACGCCTCGGCAGAGCCTCTTTTTTTTGGAAAAGGCGAACGGTCGGATCCTTCTCCCACGAGGAAGGGCCCAGCCCTGAAAGCTCTTGCTGCTCTTCACCGCCCCTTGGCACCCTACCTACAGGCACAACAGCACTGGGGATCTGTGCTTTCCCAGAGACGGAACATCTCACGGCGCTCAGTCTCGGCAAGCCTCTTTCTGAAAAGACGAACGGTGCGATCCATCTCCCCCAAGGAAGGGCCCAGCCCTGAAAGCTCTTGCTGCTCTTCACCGTCCCTTGGCACCCTACCTACAGGCACAACAGCACTGGGGATCTATGCTTTCGCAGAGACGGATATCTCGTAGTGCTACGCCTCGGCAGAGCCTCTTTTTTTTGGAAAAGGCGAACGGTCGGATCCTTCTCCCACGAGGAAGGGCCCAGCCCTGAAAGCTCTTGCTGCTCTTCACTGTCCCTTGGCACCCTACCTACAGGCACAACAGCACTGGGGATCTGTGCTTTCCCAGAGACGGAACATCTCACGGGGCTCAGTCTCGGCAAGCCTCTTTCTGAAAAGGCGAACGGTCGGATTCTTCTCCCACGAGGAAGGGCCCAGCCCTGAAAGCTCTTGCTGCTCTTCACCGTCCCTTGTGGCCCTACCTACAGGCACAACAGCACTGGGGATCTGTGCTTTCCCAGAGACGGAACATCTCACGGCGCTCAGTCTCGGCAAGCCTCTTTCTGAAAAGACGAACGGTGCGATCCATCTCCCCCGAGGAAAGGCCCAGCCCTGAAAGCTCTTGCTGCTCTTCACCGCCCCTTGGCACCCTACCTACAGGCACAACAGCACTGGGGATCTGTGCTTTCCCAGAGACGGAACATCTCACGGGGCTCAGTCTCGGCAAGCCTCTTTCTGAAAAGGCGAACGGTCGGATCCTTCTCCCACGAGGAAGGGCCCAGCCCTGAAAGCTCTTGCTGCTCTTCACCGCCCCTTGGCACCCTACCTACAGGCACAACAGCACTGGGGATCTGTGCTTTCCCAGAGACGGAACATCTCACGGGGCTCAGTCTCGGCAAGCCTCTTTCTGAAAAGGCGAACGGTCGGATCCTTCTCCCACGAGGAAGGGCCCAGCCCTGAAAGCTCTTGCTGCTCTTCACCGTCCCTTGGCACCCTACCTACAGGCACAACAGCACTGGGGATCTGTGCTTTCCCAGAGACGGAATATCTCACGGCGCTCAGTCTTGGCAAGCCTCTTTCTGAAAAGGCGAAAGGTCGGATCCTGCTCCCACGAGGAAGGGCCCAGCCCTGAAAGCTCTTGCTGCTCTTCACCGCCCCTTGGCACCCTACCTACAGGCACAACAGCACTGGGGATCTGTGCTTTCCCAGAGACGGAACATCTCACGGGGCTCAGTCTCGGCAAGCCTCTTTCTGAAAAGACGAACGGTCGGATCCTTCTCCCACGAGGAAGGGCCCAGCCCTGAAAGCTCTTGCTGCTCTTCACCGCCCCTTGGCACCCTACCTACAGGCACAACAGCACTGGGGATCTGTGCTTTCCCAGAGACGGAACATCTCACGGGGCTCAGTCTCGGCAAGCCTCTTTCTGAAAAGGCGAACGGTCGGATCCTTCTCCCACGAGGAAGGGCCCAGCCCTGAAAGCTCTTGCTGCTCTTCACCGTCCCTTGTGGCCCTACCTACAGGCACAACAGCACTGGGGATCTGTGCTTTCCCAGAGACGGAACATCTCACGGGGCTCAGTCTCGGCAAGCCTCTTTCTGAAAAGGCGAAAGGTCGGATCCTTCTCCCACGAGGAAGGGCCCAGCCCTGAAAGCTCTTGCTGCTCTTCACCGCCCCTTGGCACCCTACCTACAGGCACAACAGCACTGGGGATCTGTGCTTTCCCAGAGACGGAACATCTCACGGGGCTCAGTCTCGGCAAGCCTCTTTCTGAAAAGACGAACGGTGCGATCCTTCTCCCACGACGAAGGGCCCAGCCCTGAAAGCTCTTGCTGCTCTTCACCGCCCCTTGGCACCCTACCTACAGGCACAACAGCACTGGGGATCTGTGCTTTCCCAGAGACGGAATATCTCACGGGGCTCAGTCTCGGCAAGCCTGTTTCTGAAAAGGCGAACGGTCGGATACTTGTCCCACGAGGAAGGGCCCAGCCCTGAAAGCTCTTGCTGCTCTTCACCGCCCCTTGGCACCCTACCTACAGGCACAACAGCACTGGGGATCTGTGCTTTCCCAGAGACGGAACATCTCACGGGGCTCAGTCTCGGCAAGCCTTTTTCTGAAAAGGCGAACGGTCGGATCCTTCTCCCACGAGGAAGGGCCCAGCCCTGAAAGCTCTTGCTGCTCTTCACCGTCCCTTGTGGCCCTACCTACAGGCACAACAGCACTGGGGATCTGTGCTTTCCCAGAGACGGAACATCTCACGGGGCTCAGTCTCGGCAAGCCTCTTTCTGAAAAGGCGAACGGTCGGATCCTTCTCCCACGAGGAAGGGCCCAGCCCTGAAAGCTCTTGCTGCTGTTCACCGTCCCTTGGCACCCTACCTACAGGCACAACAGCACTGGGGATCTGTGCTTTCCCAGAGACGGAATATCTCATGGGGCTCAGTCTCGGCAAGCCTCTTTCTGAAAAGGCGAACGGTCGGATCCTTCTCCCACGAGGAAGGGCCCAGCCCTGAAAGCTCTTGCTGCTCTTCACCGCCCCTTGGCACCCTACCTACAGGCACAACAGCACTGGGGATCTGTGCTTTCCCAGAGACGGAACATCTCACGGGGCTCAGTCTCGGCAAGCCTCTTTCTGAAAAGGCGAACGGTCGGATCCTTCTCCCACGAGGAAGGGCCCAGCCCTGAAAGCTCTTGCTGCTCTTCACCGTCCCTTGGCACCCTACCTACAGGCACAACAGCACTGGGGATCTGTGCTTTCCCAGAGACGGAACATCTCACGGCGCTCAGTCTCGGCAAGCCTCTTTCTGAAAAGACGAACGGTGCGATCCATCTCCCCCGAGGAAGGGCCCAGCCCTGAAAGCTCTTGCTGCTCTTCACCGCCCCTTGGCACCCTACCTACAGGCACAACAGCACTGGGGATCTGTGCTTTCCCAGAGACGGAACATCTCACGGGGCTCAGTCTCGGCAAGCCTCTTTCTGAAAAGGCGAACGGTCGGATCCTTCTCCCACGAGGAAGGGCCCAGCCCTGAAAGCTCTTGCTGCTCTTCACCGTCCCTTGGCACCCTACCTACAGGCACAACAGCACTGGGGATCTGTGCTTTCCCAGAGACGGAATATCTCACGGGGCTCAGTCTCGGCAAGCCTCTTTCTGAAAAGGCGAACGGTCGGATCCTTCTCCCACGAGGAAGGGCCCAGCCCTGAAAGCTCTTGCTGCTCTTCACCGTCCCTTGGCACCCTACCTACAGGCACAACAGCACTGGGGATCTGTGCATTCCCAGAGACGGAATATCTCACGGGGCTCAGTCTCGGCAAGCCTCTTTCTGAAAAGGCGAACGGTCGGATCCTTCTCCCACGAGGAAGGGCCCAGCCCTGAAAGCTCTTGCTGCTCTTCACCGTCCCTTGGCACCCTACCTACAGGCACAACAGCACTGGGGATCTGTGCTTTCCCAGAGACGGAACATCTCACGGGGCTCAGTCTCGGCAAGCCTCTTTCTGAAAAGGCGAACGGTCGGATCCTTCTCCCACGAGGAAGGGCCCAGCCCTGAAAGCTCTTGCTGCTCTTCACCGTCCCTTGTGGCCCTACCTACAAGCACAACAGCACTGGGGATCTGTGCTTTCCCAGAGACGGAACATCTCGTGGCGCTACGCCTCGGCAGAGCCTCTTTTTTTTGGAAAAGGCGAACGGTCGGATCCTTCTCCCACGAGGAAGGGCCCAGCCCTGAAAGCTCTTGCTGCTCTTCACTGTCCCTTGGCACCCTACCTACAGGCACAACAGCACTGGGGATCTGTGCTTTCCCAGAGACGGAATATCTCACGGGGCTCAGTCTCGGCAAGCCTCTTTCTGAAAAGGCGAACGGTCGGATCCTTCTCCCACGAGGAAGGGCCCAGCCCTGAAAGCTCTTGCTGCTCTTCACCGCCCCTTGGCACCCTACCTACAGGCACAACAGCACTGGGGATCTGTGCTTTCCCAGAGACGGAACATCTCACGGGGCTCAGTCTCGGCAAGCCTCTTTCTGAAAAGGCGAACGGTCGGATTCTTCTCCCACGAGGAAGGGCCCAGCCCTGAAAGCTCTTGCTGCTCTTCACCGTCCCTTGTGGCCCTACCTACAGGCACAACAGCACTGGGGATCTGTGCTTTCCCAGAGACGGAACATCTCACGGCGCTCAGTCTCGGCAAGCCTCTTTCTGAAAAGACGAACGGTGCGATCCATCTCCCCCGAGGAAAGGCCCAGCCCTGAAAGCTCTTGCTGCTCTTCACCGCCCCTTGGCACCCTACCTACAGGCACAACAGCACTGGGGATCTGTGCTTTCCCAGAGACGGAACATCTCACGGGGCTCAGTCTCGGCAAGCCTCTTTCTGAAAAGGCGAACGGTCGGATCCTTCTCCCACGAGGAAGGGCCCAGCCCTGAAAGCTCTTGCTGCTCTTCACCGCCCCTTGGCACCCTACCTACAGGCACAACAGCACTGGGGATCTGTGCTTTCCCAGAGACGGAACATCTCACGGGGCTCAGTCTCGGCAAGCCTCTTTCTGAAAAGGCGAACGGTCGGATCCTTCTCCCACGAGGAAGGGCCCAGCCCTGAAAGCTCTTGCTGCTCTTCACCGTCCCTTGGCACCCTACCTACAGGCACAACAGCACTGGGGATCTGTGCTTTCCCAGAGACGGAATATCTCACGGCGCTCAGTCTTGGCAAGCCTCTTTCTGAAAAGGCGAAAGGTCGGATCCTTCTCCCACGAGGAAGGGCCCAGCCCTGAAAGCTCTTGCTGCTCTTCACCGCCCCTTGGCACCCTACCTACAGGCACAACAGCACTGGGGATCTGTGCTTTCCCAGAGACGGAACATCTCACGGGGCTCAGTCTCGGCAAGCCTCTTTCTGAAAAGACGAACGGTGCGATCCTTCTCCCACGACGAAGGGCCCAGCCCTGAAAGCTCTTGCTGCTCTTCACCGCCCCTTGGCACCCTACCTACAGGCACAACAGCACTGGGGATCTGTGCTTTCCCAGAGACGGAACATCTCACGGGGCTCAGTCTCGGCAAGCCTCTTTCTGAAAAGGCGAACGGTCGGATCCTTCTCCCACGAGGAAGGGCCCAGCCCTGAAAGCTCTTGCTGCTCTTCACCGTCCCTTGTGGCCCTACCTACAGGCACAACAGCACTGGGGATCTGTGCTTTCCCAGAGACGGAACATCTCACGGGGCTCAGTCTCGGCAAGCCTCTTTCTGAAAAGGCGAAAGGTCGGATCCTTCTCCCACGAGGAAGGGCCCAGCCCTGAAAGCTCTTGCTGCTCTTCACCGCCCCTTGGCACCCTACCTACAGGCACAACAGCACTGGGGATCTGTGCTTTCCCAGAGACGGAACATCTCACGGGGCTCAGTCTCGGCAAGCCTCTTTCTGAAAAGACGAACGGTGCGATCCTTCTCCCACGACGAAGGGCCCAGCCCTGAAAGCTCTTGCTGCTCTTCACCGCCCCTTGGCACCCTACCTACAGGCACAACAGCACTGGGGATCTGTGCTTTCCCAGAGACGGAACATCTCACGGCGCTCAGTCTCGGCAAGCCTCTTTCTGAAAAGACGAACGGTCGGATACTTGTCCCACGAGGAAGGGCCCAGCCCTGAAAGCTCTTGCTGCTCTTCACCGCCCCTTGGCACCCTACCTACAGGCACAACAGCACTGGGGATCTGTGCTTTCCCAGAGACGGAACATCTCACGGGGCTCAGTCTCGGCAAGCCTTTTTCTGAAAAGGCGAACGGTCGGATCCTTCTCCCACGAGGAAGGGCCCAGCCCTGAAAGCTCTTGCTGCTCTTCACCGTCCCTTGTGGCCCTACCTACAGGCACAACAGCACTGGGGATCTGTGCTTTCCCAGAGACGGAACATCTCACGGGGCTCAGTCTCGGCAAGCCTCTTTCTGAAAAGGCGAACGGTCGGATCCTTCTCCCACGAGGAAGGGCCCAGCCCTGAAAGCTCTTGCTGCTGTTCACCGTCCCTTGGCACCCTACCTACAGGCACAACAGCACTGGGGATCTGTGCTTTCCCAGAGACGGAATATCTCACGGGGCTCAGTCTCGGCAAGCCTCTTTCTGAAAAGGCGAACGGTCGGATACTTGTCCCACGAGGAAGGGCCCAGCCCTGAAAGCTCTTGCTGCTCTTCACCGCCCCTTGGCACCCTACCTACAGGCACAACAGCACTGGGGATCTGTGCTTTCCCAGAGACGGAACATCTCACGGGGCTCAGTCTCGGCAAGCCTCTTTCTGAAAAGACGAACGGTGCGATCCATCTCCCCCGAGGAAGGGCCCAGCCCTGAAAGCTCTTGCTGCTCTTCACCGTCCCTTGGCACCCTACCTACAGGCACAACAGCACTGGGGATCTGTGCTTTCCCAGAGACGGAATATCTCACGGCGCTCAGTCTCGGCAAGCCTCTTTCTGAAAAGGCGAACGGTCGGATCCTTCTCCCACGAGGAAGGGCCCAGCCCTGAAAGCTCTTGCTGCTCTTCACCGTCCCTTGGCACCCTACCTACAGGCACAACAGCACTGGGGATCTATGCTTTCCCAGAGACGGAACGTCTCGTAGTGCTACGCCTCGGCAGAGCCTCTTTTTTTTGGAAAAGGCGAACGGTCGGATCCTTCTCCCACGAGGAAGGGCCCAGCCCTGAAAGCTCTTGCTGCTCTTCACCGTCCCTTGGCACCCTACCTACAGGCACAACAGCACTGGGGATCTGTGCTTTCCCAGAGACTGAACATCTCACGGCGCACAGTCTCGGCAGAGCCTCTTTTTTTTGGAAAAGGCGAACGGTCGGATCCTTCTCCCACGAGGAAGGGCCCAGCCCTGAAAGCTCTTGCTGCTCTTCACCGTCCCTTGGCACCCTACCTACAGGCACAACAGCACTGGGGATCTGTGCTTTCCCAGAGACGGAACATCTCACGGGGCTCAGTCTCGGCAAGCCTCTTTCTGAAAAGGCGAACGGTCGGATCCTTCTCCCACGAGGAAGGGCCCAGCCCTGAAAGCTCTTGCTGCTCTTCACCGTCCCTTGGCACCCTACCTACAGGCACAACAGCACTGGGGATCTGTGCTTTCCCAGAGACGGAACATCTCACGGGGCTCAGTCTCGGCAAGCCTCTTTCTGAAAAGGCGAACGGTCGGATCCTTCTCCCACGAGGAAGGGCCCAGCCCTGAAAGCTCTTGCTGCTCTTCACCGTCCCTTGTGGCCCTACCTACAAGCACAACAGCACTGGGGATCTGTGCTTTCCCAGAGACGGAACATCTCGTTACGCTACGCCTCGGCAGAGCCTCTTTTTTTTGGAAAAGGCGAACGGTCGGATCCTTCTCCCACGAGGAAGGGCCCAGCCCTGAAAGCTCTTGCTGCTCTTCACTGTCCCTTGGCACCCTACCTACAGGCACAACAGCACTGGGGATCTGTGCTTTCCCAGAGACGGAATATCTCACGGGGCTCAGTCTCGGCAAGCCTCTTTCTGAAAAGGCGAACGGTCGGATCCTTCTCCCACGACGAAGGGCCCAGCCCTGAAAGCTCTTGCTGCTCTTCACCGCCCCTTGGCACGCTACCTACAGGCACAACAGCACTGGGGATCTGTGCTTTCCCAGAGACTGAACATCTCACGGCGCACAGTCTCGGCAGAGCCTCTTTTTTTTGGAAAAGGCGAACGGTCGGATCCTTCTCCCACGAGGAAGGGCCCAGCCCTGAAAGCTCTTGCTGCTCTTCACCGCCCCTTGGCACCCTACCTACAGGCACAACAGCACTGGGGATCTGTGCTTTCCCAGAGACGGAACATCTCACGGGGCTCAGTCTCGGCAAGCCTCTTTCTGAAAAGGCGAACGGTCGGATCCTTCTCCCACGAGGAAGGGCCCAGCCCTGAAAGCTCTTGCTGCTCTTCACCGTCCCTTGTGGCCCTACCTACAGGCACAACAGCACTGGGGATCTGTGCTTTCCCAGAGACGGAACATCTCGTGGCGCTACGCCTCGGCAGAGCCTCTTTTTTTTGGAAAAGGCGAACGGTCGGATCCTTCTCCCACGAGGAAGGGCCCAGCCCTGAAAGCTCTTGCTGCTCTTCACCGCCCCTTGGCACCCTACCTACAGGCACAACAGCACTGGGGATCTATGCTTTCCCAGAGACTGAACATCTCGTGGCGCACAGTCTCGGCAGAGCCTCTTTTTTTTGGAAAAGGCGAACGGTCGGATCCTTCTCCCACGAGGAAGGGCCCAGCCCTGAAAGCTCTTGCTGCTCTTCACCGCCCCTTGGCACCCTACCTACAGGCACAACAGCACTGGGGATCTGTGCTTTCCCAGAGACGGAATATCTCACGGCGCTCAGTCTCGGCAAGCCTCTTTCTGAAAAGGCGAACGGTCGGATCCTTCTCCCACGAGGAAGGGCCCAGCCCTGAAAGCTCTTGCTGCTCTTCACCGTCCCTTGGCACCCTACCTACAGGCACAACAGCACTGGGGATCTGTGCTTTCCCAGAGACGGAATATCTCACGGGGCTCAGTCTCGGCAAGCCTCTTTCTGAAAAGGCGAACGGTCGGATCCTTCTCCTCCGAGGAAGGGCCCAGCCCTGAAAGCTCTTGCTGCTCTTCACCGCCCCTTGGCACCCTACCTACAGGCACAACAGCACTGGGGATCTGTGCTTTCCCAGAGACGGAACATCTCACGGGGCTCAGTCTCGGCAAGCCTCTTTCTGAAAAGGCGAACGGTCGGATCCTTCTCCCACGAGGAAGGGCCCAGCCCTGAAAGCTCTTGCTACTCTTCACCACCCCTTGGCACCCTACCTACAGGCACAACAGCACTGGGGATCTGTGCTTTCCCAGAGACGGAACATCTCACGGGGCTCAGTCTCGGCAAGCCTCTTTCTGAAAAGGCGACCGGTCGGATACTTGTCCCACGAGGAAGGGCCCAGCCCTGAAAGCTCTTGCTGCTCTTCACCGCCCCTTGGCACCCTACCTACAGGCACAACAGCACTGGGGATCTGTGCTTTCCCAGAGACGGAACATCTCACGGGGCTCAGTCTCGGCAAGCCTCTTTCTGAAAAGACGAACGGTGCGATCCATCTCCCCCGAGGAAGGGCCCAGCCCTGAAAGCTCTTGCTGCTCTTCACCGTCCCTTGGCACCCTACCTACAGGCACAACAGCACTGGGGATCTGTGCTTTCCCAGAGACGGAATATCTCACGGCGCTCAGTCTCGGCAAGCCTCTTTCTGAAAAGGCGAACGGTCGGATCCTTCTCCCACGAGGAAGGGCCCAGCCCTGAAAGCTCTTGCTGCTCTTCACCGTCCCTTGGCACCCTACCTACAGGCACAACAGCACTGGGGATCTATGCTTTCCCAGAGACGGAACGTCTCGTAGTGCTACGCCTCGGCAGAGCCTCTTTTTTTTGGAAAAGGCGAACGGTCGGATCCTTCTCCCACGAGGAAGGGCCCAGCCCTGAAAGCTCTTGCTGCTCTTCACCGTCCCTTGGCACCCTACCTACAGGCACAACAGCACTGGGGATCTGTGCTTTCCCAGAGACTGAACATCTCACGGCGCACAGTCTCGGCAGAGCCTCTTTTTTTTGGAAAAAGCGAACGGTCGGATCCTTCTCCCACGAGGAAGGGCCCAGCCCTGAAAGCTCTTGCTGCTCTTCACCGCCCCTTGGCACCCTACCTACAGGCACAACAGCACTGGGGATCTGTGCTTTCCCAGAGACGGAACATCTCACGGGGCTCAGTCTCGGCAAGCCTCTTTCTGAAAAGGCGAACGGTCGGATCCTTCTCCCACGAGGAAGGGCCCAGCCCTGAAAGCTCTTGCTGCTCTTCACCGTCCCTTGGCACCCTACCTACAGGCACAACAGCACTGGGGATCTGTGCTTTCCCAGAGACGGAACATCTCACGGGGCTCAGTCTCGGCAAGCCTCTTTCTGAAAAGGCGAACGGTCGGATACTTCTCCCACGAGGAAGGGCCCAGCCCTGAAAGCTCTTGCTGCTCTTCACCGCCCCTTGGCACCCTACCTACAGGCACAACAGCACTGGGGATGTGTGCTTTCCCAGAGACGGAATATCTCACGGCGCTCAGTCTCGGCAAGCCTCTTTCTGAAAAGGCGAACGGTCGGATATTTGTCCCACGAGGAAGGGCCCAGCCCTGAAAGCTCTTGCTTCTCTTCACCGTCCCTTGTGGCCCTACCTACAGGCACAACAGCACTGGGGATCTGTGCTTTCCCAGAGACGGAACATCTCACGGGGCTCAGTCTCGGCAAGCCTCTTTCTGAAAAGGCGAACGGTCGGATCCTTCTCCCACGAGGAAGGGCCCAGCCCTGAAAGCTCTTGCTGCTCTTCACCGTCCCTTGGCACCCTACCTACAGGCACAACAGCACTGGGGATCTATGCTTTCGCAGAGACGGAACATCTCGTAGTGCTACGCCTCGGCAGAGCCTCTTTTTTTTGGAAAAGGCGAACGGTCGGATCCTTCTCCCACGAGGAAGGGCCCAGCCCTGAAAGCTCTTGCTGCTCTTCACCGCCCCTTGGCACCCTACCTACAGGCACAACAGCACTGGGGATCTGTGCTTTCCCAGAGACGGAACATCTCACGGGGCTCAGTCTCGGCAAGCCTCTTTCTGAAAAGGCGAACGGTCGGATCCTTCTCCCACGAGGAAGGGCCCAGCCCTGAAAGCTCTTGCTGCTCTTCACCGTCCCTTGTGGCCCTACCTACAGGCACAACAGCACTGGGGATCTGTGCTTTCCCAGAGACGGAACATCTCACGGGGCTCAGTCTCGGCAAGCCTCTTTCTGAAAAGGCGAACGGTCGGATCCTTCTCCCACGAGGAAGGGCCCAGCCCTGAAAGCTCTTGCTGCTCTTCACCGTCCCTTGGCACCCTACCTACAGGCACAACAGCACTGGGGATCTATGCTTTCGCAGAGACGGAACATCTCGTAGTGCTACGCCTCGGCAGAGCCTCTTTTTTTTGGAAAAGGCGAACGGTCGGATCCTTCTCCCACGAGGAAGGGCCCAGCCCTGAAAGCTCTTGCTGCTCTTCACCGCCCCTTGGCACCCTACCTACAGGCACAACAGCACTGGGGATCTGTGCTTTGCCAGAGACGGAACATCTCACGGGGCTCAGTCTCGGCAAGCCTCTTTCTGAAAAGGCGAACGGTCGGATCCTTCTCCCACGAGGAAGGGCCCAGCCCTGAAAGCTCTTGCTGCTCTTCACCGTCCCTTGTGGCCCTACCTACAGGCACAACAGCACTGGGGATCTGTGCTTTCCCAGAGACGGAACATCTCACGGGGCTCAGTCTCGGCAAGCCTCTTTCTGAAAAGGCGAACGGTCGGATCCTTCTCCCACGAGGAAGGGCCCAGCCCTGAAAGCTCTTGCTGCTCTTCACCGTCCCTTGGCACCCTACCTACAGGCACAACAGCACTGGGGATCTATGCTTTCGCAGAGACGGAACGTCTCGTAGTGCTACGCCTCGGCAGAGCCTCTTTTTTTTGGAAAAGGCGAACGGTCGGATCCTTCTCCCACGAGGAAGGGCCCAGCCCTGAAATCTCTTGCTGCTGTTCACCGTCCCTTGGCACCCTACCTACAGGCACAACAGCACTGGGGATCTGTGCTTTCCCAGAGACGGAACATCTCACGGGGCTCAGTCTCGGCAAGCCTCTTTCTGAAAAGGCGAACGGTCGGATCCTTCTCCCACGAGGAAGGGCCCAGCCCTGAAAGCTCTTGCTGCTCTTCACCGTCCCTTGGCACCCTACCTACAGGCACAACAGCACTGGGGATCTGTGCTTTCCCAGAGACGGAACATCTCACGGCGCTCAGTCTCGGCAAGCCTCTTTCTGAAAAGGCGAACGGTCGGATCCTTCTCCCACGAGGAAGGGCCCAGCCCTGAAAGCTCTTGCTGCTCTTCACCGTCCCTTGTGGCCCTACCTACAGGCACAACAGCACTGGGGATCTGTGCTTTCCCAGAGACGGAACATCTCACGGGGCTCAGTCTCGGCAAGCCTCTTTCTGAAAAGGCGAACGGTCGGATCCTTCTCCCACGAGGAAGGGCCCAGCCCTGAAAGCTCTTGCTGCTCTTCACCGTCCCTTGGCACCCTACCTACAGGCACAACAGCACTGGGGATCTATGCTTTCGCAGAGACGGAACGTCTCGTAGTGCTACGCCTCGGCAGAGCCTCTTTTTTTTGGAAAAGGCGAACGGTCGGATCCTTCTCCCACGAGGAAGGGCCCAGCCCTGAAATCTCTTGCTGCTGTTCACCGTCCCTTGGCACCCTACCTACAGGCACAACAGCACTGGGGATCTGTGCTTTCCCAGAGACGGAACATCTCACGGGGCTCAGTCTCGGCAAGCCTCTTTCTGAAAAGGCGAACGGTCGGATCCTTCTCCCACGAGGAAGGGCCCAGCCCTGAAAGCTCTTGCTGCTCTTCACCGTCCCTTGGCACCCTACCTACAGGCACAACAGCACTGGGGATCTGTGCTTTCCCAGAGACGGAACATCTCACGGGGCTCAGTCTCGGCAAGCCTCTTTCTGAAAAGGCGAACGGTCGGATCCTTCTCCCACGAGGAAGGGCCCAGCCCTGAAAGCTCTTGCTGCTCTTCACCGCCCCTTGGCACCCTACCTACAGGCACAACAGCACTGGGGATCTGTGCTTTCCCAGAGACGGAATATCTCACGGGGCTCAGTCTCGGCAAGCCTCTTTCTGAAAAGGCGAACGGTCGGATCCTTCTCCCACGAGGAAGGGCCCAGCCCTGAAAGCTCTTGCTGCTCTTCACCGTCCCTTGGCACCCTACCTACAGGCACAACAGCACTGGGGATCTGTGCTTTCCCAGAGACGGAACATCTCACGGGGCTCAGTCTCGGCAAGCCTCTTTCTGAAAAGGCGAACGGTCGGATCCTTCTCCCACGACGAAGGGCCCAGCCCTGAAAGCTCTTGCTGCTCTTCACCGCCCCTTGGCACCCTACCTACAGGCACAACAGCACTGGGGATCTGTGCTTTCCCAGAGACTGAACATCTCACGGCGCACAGTCTCGGCAGAGCCTCTTTTTTTTGGAAAAGGCGAACGGTCGGATCCTTCTCCCACGAGGAAGGGCCCAGCCCTGAAAGCTCTTGCTGCTCTTCACCGCCCCTTGGCACCCTACCTACAGGCACAACAGCACTGGGGATCTGTGCTTTCCCAGAGACGGAACATCTCACGGGGCTCAGTCTCGGCAAGCCTCTTTCTGAAAAGGCGAACGGTCGGATCCTTCTCCCACGAGGAAGGGCCCAGCCCTGAAAGCTCTTGCTGCTCTTCACCGTCCCTTGGCACCCTACCTACAGGCACAACAGCACTGGGGATCTGTGCTTTCCCAGAGACGGAACATCTCGTGGCGCTACGCCTCGGCAGAGCCTCTTTTTTTTGGAAAAGGCGAACGGTCGGATCCTTCTCCCACGAGGAAGGGCCCAGCCCTGAAAGCTCTTGCTGCTCTTCACTGTCCCTTGGCACCCTACCTACAGGCACAACAGCACTGGGGATCTGTGCTTTCCCAGAGACGGAACATCTCACGGGGCTCAGTCTCGGCAAGCCTCTTTCTGAAAAGGTGAACGGTCGGATCCTTCTCCCACGACGAAGGGCCCAGCCCTGAAAGCTCTTGCTGCTCTTCACCGCCCCTTGGCACCCTACCTACAGGCACAACAGCACTGGGGATCTGTGCTTTCCCAGAGACGGAACATCTCACGGCGCACAGTCTCGGCAGAGCCTCTTTTTTTTGGAAAAGGCGAACGGTCGGATCCTTCTCCCCCGAGGAAGGGCCCAGCCCTGAAAGCTCTTGCTGCTCTTCACCGCCCCTTGGCACCCTACCTACAGGCACAACAGCACTGGGGATCTGTGCTTTCCCAGAGACGGAACATCTCACGGGGCTCAGTCTCGGCAAGCCTCTTTCTGAAAAGGCGAACGGTCGGATCCTTCTCCCACGAGGAAGGGCCCAGCCCTGAAAGCTCTTGCTGCTCTTCACTGTCCCTTGGCACCCTACCTACAGGCACAACAGCACTGGGGATCTGTGCTTTCCCAGAGACGGAACATCTCACGGGGCTCAGTCTCGGCAAGCCTCTTTCTGAAAAGGCGAACGGTCGGATACTTGTCCCACGAGGAAGGGCCCAGCCCTGAAAGCTCTTGCTGCTCTTCACCGCCCCTTGGCACCCTACCTACAGGCACAACAGCACTGGGGATCTGTGCTTTCCCAGAGACGGAACATCTCACGGGGCTCAGTCTCGGCAAGCCTCTTTCTGAAAAGGCGAACGGTCAGATCCTTCTCCCACGACGAAGGGCCCAGCCCTGAAAGCTCTTGCTGCTCTTCACCGCCCCTTGGCACCCTACCTACAGGCACAACAGCACTGGGGATCTGTGCTTTCCCAGAGACTGAACATCTCACGGCGCACAGTCTCGGCAGAGCCTCTTTTTTTTGGAAAAGGCGAACGGTCGGATCCTTCTCCCACGAGGAAGGGCCCAGCCCTGAAAGCTCTTGCTGCTCTTCACCGCCCCTTGGCACCCTACCTACAGGCACAACAGCACTGGGGATCTGTGCTTTCCCAGAGACGGAACATCTCACGGGGCTCAGTCTCGGCAAGCCTCTTTCTGAAAAGGCGAACGGTCGGATCCTTCTCCCACGAGGAAGGGCCCAGCCCTGAAAGCTCTTGCTGCTCTTCACCGTCCCTTGGCACCCTACCTACAGGCACAACAGCACTGGGGATCTGTGCTTTCCCAGAGACGGAACATCTCACGGGGCTCAGTCTCGGCAAGCCTCTTTCTGAAAAGGCGAACGGTCGGATCCTTCTCCCACGACGAAGGGCCCAGCCCTGAAAGCTCTTGCTGCTCTTCACCGCCCCTTGGCACCCTACCTACAGGCACAACAGCACTGGGGATCTGTGCTTTCCCAGAGACTGAACATCTCACGGCGCACAGTCTCGGCAGAGCCTCTTTTTTTTGGAAAAGGCGAACGGTCGGATCCTTCTCCCACGAGGAAGGGCCCAGCCCTGAAAGCTCTTGCTGCTCTTCACCGCCCCTTGGCACCCTACCTACAGGCACAACAGCACTGGGGATCTGTGCTTTCCCAGAGACGGAACATCTCACGGGGCTCAGTCTCGGCAAGCCTCTTTCTGAAAAGGCGAACGGTCGGATCCTTCTCCCACGAGGAAGGGCCCAGCCCTGAAAGCTCTTGCTGCTCTTCACCGTCCCTTGGCACCCTACCTACAGGCACAACAGCACTGGGGATCTGTGCTTTCCCAGAGACTGAACATCTCACGGCGCACAGTCTCGGCAGAGCCTCTTTTTTTTGGAAAAGGCGAACGGTCGGATCCTTCTCCCACGAGGAAGGGCCCAGCCCTGAAAGCTCTTGCTGCTCTTCACCGCCCCTTGGCACCCTACCTACAGGCACAACAGCACTGGGGATCTGTGCTTTCCCAGAGACGGAACATCTCACGGGGCTCAGTCTCGGCAAGCCTCTTTCTGAAAAGGCGAACGGTCGGATCCTTCTCCCACGAGGAAGGGCCCAGCCCTGAAAGCTCTTGCTGCTCTTCACCGTCCCTTGGCACCCTACCTACAGGCACAACAGCACTGGGGATCTATGCTTTCGCAGACACGGAACATCTCGTAGTGCTACGCCTCGGCAGAGCCTCTTTTTTTTGGAAAAGGCGAACGGTCGGATCCTTCTCCCACGACGAAGGGCCCAGCCCTGAAAGCTCTTGCTGCTCTTCACCGCCCCTTGGCACCCTACCTACAGGCACAACAGCACTGGGGATCTGTGCTTTCCCAGAGACGGAACATCTCACGGGGCTCAGTCTCGGCAAGCCTCTTTCTGAAAAGGCGAACGGTCGGATTCTTCTCCCACGAGGAAGGGCCCAGCCCTGAAAGCTCTTGCTGCTCTTCACTGTCCCTTGGCACCCTACCTACAGGCACAACAGCACTGGGGATCTGTGCTTTGCCAGAGACGGAACATCTCACGGGGCTCAGTCTCGGCAAGCCTCTTTCTGAAAAGGCGAACGGTGCGATCCTTCTCCCACGAGGAAGGGCCCAGCCCTGAAAGCTCTTGCTACTCTTCACCGCCCCTTGGCACCCTACCTACAGGCACAACAGCACTGGGGATCTGTGCTTTCCCAGAGACGGAATATCTCACGGGGCTCAGTCTCGGCAAGCCTCTTTCTGAAAAGGCGAACGGTCGGATCCTTCTCCCACGAGGAAGGGCCCAGCCCTGAAAGCTCTTGCTGCTCTTCACCGCCCCTTGGCACCCTACCTACAGGCACAACAGCACTGGGGATCTGTGCTTTCCCAGAGACGGAACATCTCACGGGGCTCAGTCTCGGCAAGCCTCTTTCTGAAAAGGCGAACGGTCGGATCCTTCTCCCACGAGGAAGGGCCCAGCCCTGAAAGCTCTTGCTGCTCTTCACCGTCCCTTGGCACCCTACCTACAGGCACAACAGCACTGGGGATCTGTGCTTTCCCAGAGACTGAACATCTCACGGCGCACAGTCTCGGCAGAGCCTCTTTTTTTTGGAAAAGGCGAACGGTCGGATCCTTCTCCCACGAGGAAGGGCCCAGCCCTGAAAGCTCTTGCTGCTCTTCACCGCCCCTTGGCACCCTACCTACAGGCACAACAGCACTGGGGATCTGTGCTTTCCCAGAGACGGAACATCTCACGGGGCTCAGTCTCGGCAAGCCTCTTTCTGAAAAGGCGAACGGTCGGATCCTTCTCCCACGAGGAAGGGCCCAGCCCTGAAAGCTCTTGCTGCTCTTCACCGTCCCTTGGCACCCTACCTACAGGCACAACAGCACTGGGGATCTGTGCTTTCCCAGAGACGGAACATCTCACGGGGCTCAGTCTCGGCAAGCCTCTTTCTGAAAAGGCGAACGGTCGGATACTTCTCCCACGAGGAAGGGCCCAGCCCTGAAAGCTCTTGCTGCTCTTCACCGCCCCTTGGCACCCTACCTACAGGCACAACAGCACTGGGGATGTGTGCTTTCCCAGAGACGGAATATCTCACGGCGCTCAGTCTCGGCAAGCCTCTTTCTGAAAAGGCGAACGGTCGGATATTTGTCCCCCGAGGAAGGGCCCAGCCCTGAAAGCTCTTGCTTCTCTTCACCGTCCCTTGTGGCCCTACCTACAGGCACAACAGCACTGGGGATCTGTGCTTTCCCAGAGACGGAACATCTCACGGGGCTCAGTCTCGGCAAGCCTCTTTCTGAAAAGGCGAACGGTCGGATCCTTCTCCCACGAGGAAGGGCCCAGCCCTGAAAGCTCTTGCTGCTCTTCACCGTCCCTTGGCACCCTACCTACAGGCACAACAGCACTGGGGATCTATGCTTTCGCAGAGACGGAACATCTCGTAGTGCTACGCCTCGGCAGAGCCTCTTTTTTTTGGAAAAGGCGAACGGTCGGATCCTTCTCCCACGAGGAAGGGCCCAGCCCTGAAAGCTCTTGCTGCTCTTCACCGCCCCTTGGCACCCTACCTACAGGCACAACAGCACTGGGGATCTGTGCTTTCCCAGAGACGGAACATCTCACGGGGCTCAGTCTCGGCAAGCCTCTTTCTGAAAAGGCGAACGGTCGGATTCTTCTCCCACGAGGAAGGGCCCAGCCCTGAAAGCTCTTGCTGCTCTTCACTGTCCCTTGGCACCCTACCTACAGGCACAACAGCACTGGGGATCTGTGCTTTGCCAGAGACGGAACATCTCACGGGGCTCAGTCTCGGCAAGCCTCTTTCTGAAAAGGCGAACGGTGCGATCCTTCTCCCACGAGGAAGGGCCCAGCCCTGAAAGCTCTTGCTACTCTTCACCGCCCCTTGGCACCCTACCTACAGGCACAACAGCACTGGGGATCTGTGCTTTCCCAGAGACGGAATATCTCACGGGGCTCAGTCTCGGCAAGCCTCTTTCTGAAAAGGCGAACGGTCGGATCCTTCTCCCACGAGGAAGGGCCCAGCCCTGAAAGCTCTTGCTGCTCTTCACCGCCCCTTGGCACCCTACCTACAGGCACAACAGCACTGGGGATCTATGCTTTCGCAGAGACGGAACGTCTCGTAGTGCTACGCCTCGGCAGAGCCTCTTTTTTTTGGAAAAGGCGAACGGTCGGATCCTTCTCCCACGAGGAAGGGCCCAGCCCTGAAAGCTCTTGCTGCTGTTCACCGTCCCTTGGCAC
This sequence comes from Buteo buteo, assembly GCF_964188355.1. Lineage (NCBI taxonomy): Eukaryota > Metazoa > Chordata > Aves > Accipitriformes > Accipitridae > Buteo > Buteo buteo. Next base: position 46,133,484 of record NC_134176.1, on the reverse strand, counting down.
CCTACCTACAGGCACAACAGCACTGGGGATCTATGCTTTCCCAGAGACGGAACATCTCACGGGGCTCAGTCTCGGCAAGCCTCTTTCTGAAAAGGCGAACGGTCGGATCCTTCTCCCACGAGGAAGGGCCCAGCCCTGAAAGCTCTTGCTGCTCTTCACCGTCCCTTGGCACCCTACCTACAGGCACAACAGCACTGGGGATCTGTGCTTTCCCAGAGACGGAACATCTCACGGCGCTCAGTCTCGGCAAGCCTCTTTCTGAAAAGGCGAACGGTCGGATCCTTCTCCCACGAGGAAGGGCCCAGCCCTGAAAGCTCTTGCTGCTCTTCACCGCCCCTTGGCACCCTACCTACAGGCACAACAGCACTGGGGATCTGTGCTTTCCCAGAGACGGAATATCTCACGGGGCTCAGTCTCGGCAAGCCTCTTTCTGAAAAGGCGAACGGTCGGATCCTTCTCCCACGAGGAAGGGCCCAGCCCTGAAAGCTCTTGCTGCTCTTCACCGTCCCTTGGCACCCTACCTACAGGCACAACAGCACTGGGGATCTGTGCTTTCCCAGAGACGGAACATCTCACGGGGCTCAGTCTCGGCAAGCCTCTTTCTGAAAAGGCGAACGGTCGGATCCTTCTCCCACGACGAAGGGCCCAGCCCTGAAAGCTCTTGCTGCTCTTCACCGCCCCTTGGCACCCTACCTACAGGCACAACAGCACTGGGGATCTGTGCTTTCCCAGAGACTGAACATCTCACGGCGCACAGTCTCGGCAGAGCCTCTTTTTTTTGGAAAAGGCGAACGGTCGGATCCTTCTCCCACGAGGAAGGGCCCAGCCCTGAAAGCTCTTGCTGCTCTTCACCGTCCCTTGGCACCCTACCTACAGGCACAACAGCACTGGGGATCTGTGCTTTCCCAGAGACGGAACATCTCACGGGGCTCAGTCTCGGCAAGCCTCTTTCTGAAAAGGCGAACGGTCGGATCCTTCTCCCACGAGGAAGGGCCCAGCCCTGAAAGCTCTTGCTGCTCTTCACCGTCCCTTGGCACCCTACCTACAGGCACAACAGCACTGGGGATCTGTGCTTTCCCAGAGACGGAACATCTCACGGGGCTCAGTCTCGGCAAGCCTCTTTCTGAAAAGGCGAACGGTCGGATACTTGTCCCACGAGGAAGGGCCCAGCCCTGAAAGCTCTTGCTGCTCTTCACCGCCCCTTGGCACCCTACCTACAGGCACAACAGCACTGGGGATCTGTGCTTTCCCAGAGACGGAACATCTCACGGGGCTCAGTCTCGGCAAGCCTCTTTCTGAAAAGACGAACGGTGCGATCCATCTCCCACGAGGAAGGGCCCAGCCCTGAAAGCTCTTGCTGCTCTTCACCGCCCCTTGGCACCCTACCTACAGGCACAACAGCACTGGGGATCTGTGCTTTCCCAGAGACGGAATATCTCACGGCGCTCAGTCTCGGCAAGCCTCTTTCTGAAAAGGCGAACGGTCGGATCCTTCTCCCACGAAGAAGGGCCCAGCCCTGAAAGCTCTTGCTGCTCTTCACCGTCCCTTGGCACCCTACCTACAGGCACAACAGCACTGGGGATCTATGCTTTCGCAGAGACGGAACGTCTCGTAGTGCTACGCCTCGGCAGAGCCTCTTTTTTTTGGAAAAGGCGAACGGTCGGATCCTTCTCCCACGAGGAAGGGCCCAGCCCTGAAAGCTCTTGCTGCTCTTCACCGTCCCTTGGCACCCTACCTACAGGCACAACAGCACTGGGGATCTGTGCTTTCCCAGAGACTGAACATCTCACGGCGCACAGTCTCGGCAGAGCCTCTTTTTTTTGGAAAAGGCGAACGGTCGGATCCTTCTCCCACGAGGAAGGGCCCAGCCCTGAAAGCTCTTGCTGCTCTTCACCGCCCCTTGGCACCCTACCTACAGGCACAACAGCACTGGGGATCTGTGCTTTCCCAGAGACGGAACATCTCACGGGGCTCAGTCTCGGCAAGCCTCTTTCTGAAAAGGCGAACGGTCGGATCCTTCTCCCACGAGGAAGGGCCCAGCCCTGAAAGCTCTTGCTGCTCTTCACCGTCCCTTGGCACCCTACCTACAGGCACAACAGCACTGGGGATCTGTGCTTTCCCAGAGACGGAACATCTCACGGGGCTCAGTCTCGGCAAGCCTCTTTCTGAAAAGGCGAACGGTCGGATACTTCTCCCACGAGGAAGGGCCCAGCCCTGAAAGCTCTTGCTGCTCTTCACCGCCCCTTGGCACCCTACCTACAGGCACAACAGCACTGGGGATGTGTGCTTTCCCAGAGACGGAATATCTCACGGCGCTCAGTCTCGGCAAGCCTCTTTCTGAAAAGGCGAACGGTCGGATATTTGTCCCACGAGGAAGGGCCCAGCCCTGAAAGCTCTTGCTTCTCTTCACCGTCCCTTGTGGCCCTACCTACAGGCACAACAGCACTGGGGATCTGTGCTTTCCCAGAGACGGAACATCTCACGGGGCTCAGTCTCGGCAAGCCTCTTTCTGAAAAGGCGAACGGTCGGATCCTTCTCCCACGAGGAAGGGCCCAGCCCTGAAAGCTCTTGCTGCTCTTCACCGTCCCTTGGCACCCTACCTACAGGCACAACAGCACTGGGGATCTATGCTTTCGCAGAGACGGAACATCTCGTAGTGCTACGCCTCGGCAGAGCCTCTTTTTTTTGGAAAAGGCGAACGGTCGGATCCTTCTCCCACGAGGAAGGGCCCAGCCCTGAAAGCTCTTGCTGCTCTTCACCGCCCCTTGGCACCCTACCTACAGGCACAACAGCACTGGGGATCTGTGCTTTCCCAGAGACGGAACATCTCACGGGGCTCAGTCTCGGCAAGCCTCTTTCTGAAAAGGCGAACGGTCGGATTCTTCTCCCACGAGGAAGGGCCCAGCCCTGAAAGCTCTTGCTGCTCTTCACTGTCCCTTGGCACCCTACCTACAGGCACAACAGCACTGGGGATCTGTGCTTTGCCAGAGACGGAACATCTCACGGGGCTCAGTCTCGGCAAGCCTCTTTCTGAAAAGGCGAACGGTCGGATCCTTCTCCCACGAGGAAGGGCCCAGCCCTGAAAGCTCTTGCTACTCTTCACCGCCCCTTGGCACCCTACCTACAGGCACAACAGCACTGGGGATCTGTGCTTTCCCAGAGACGGAATATCTCACGGGGCTCAGTCTCGGCAAGCCTCTTTCTGAAAAGGCGAACGGTCGGATCCTTCTCCCACGAGGAAGGGCCCAGCCCTGAAAGCTCTTGCTGCTCTTCACCGTCCCTTGTGGCCCTACCTACAGGCACAACAGCAGTGGGGATCTGTGCTTTCCCAGAGACGGAACATCTCACGGGGCTCAGTCTCGGCAAGCCTCTTTCTGAAAAGGCGAACGGTCGGATCCTTCTCCCACGAGGAAGGGCCCAGCCCTGAAAGCTCTTGCTGCTCTTCACCGTCCCTTGGCACCCTACCTACAGGCACAACAGCACTGGGGATCTATGCTTTCGCAGAGACGGAACGTCTCGTAGTGCTACGCCTCGGCAGAGCCTCTTTTTTTTGGAAAAGGCGAACGGTCGGATCCTTCTCCCACGAGGAAGGGCCCAGCCCTGAAAGCTCTTGCTGCTCTTCACCGTCCCTTGGCACCCTACCTACAGGCACAACAGCACTGGGGATCTGTGCTTTCCCAGAGACGGAACATCTCACGGGGCTCAGTCTCGGCAAGCCTCTTTCTGAAAAGGCGAACGGTCGGATCCTTCTCCCACGAGGAAGGGCCCAGCCCTGAAAGCTCTTGCTGCTCTTCACCGTCCCTTGGCACCCTACCTACAGGCACAACAGCACTGGGGATCTGTGCTTTCCCAGAGACGGAACATCTCACGGCGCTCAGTCTCGGCAAGCCTCTTTCTGAAAAGGCGAACGGTCGGATCCTTCTCCCACGAGGAAGGGCCCAGCCCTGAAAGCTCTTGCTGCTCTTCACCGCCCCTTGGCACCCTACCTACAGGCACAACAGCACTGGGGATCTGTGCTTTCCCAGAGACGGAATATCTCACGGGGCTCAGTCTCGGCAAGCCTCTTTCTGAAAAGGCGAACGGTGCGATCCATCTCCCCCGAGGAAGGGCCCAGCCCTGAAAGCTCTTGCTGCTCTTCACCGCCCCTTGGCACCCTACCTACAGGCACAACAGCACTGGGGATCTGTGCTTTCCCAGAGACGGAACATCTCACGGGGCTCAGTCTCGGCAAGCCTCTTTCTGAAAAGGCGAACGGTCGGATCCTTCTCCCACGAGGAAGGGCCCAGCCCTGAAAGCTCTTGCTGCTCTTCACCGTCCCTTGTGGCCCTACCCACAGGCACAACAGCACTGGGGATCTGTGCTTTCCCAGAGACGGAACATCTCGTGGCGCTACGCCTCGGCAGAGCCTCTTTTTTTGGAAAAGGCGAACGGTCGGATCCTTCTCCCACGAGGAAGGGCCCAGCCCTGAAAGCTCTTGCTGCTCTTCACTGTCCCTTGGCACCCTACCTACAGGCACAACAGCACTGGGGATCTGTGCTTTCCCAGAGACGGAACATCTCACGGGGCTCAGTCTCGGCAAGCCTCTTTCTGAAAAGGCGAACGGTCGGATCCTTCTCCCACGACGAAGGGCCCAGCCCTGAAAGCTCTTGCTGCTGTTCACCGTCCCTTGGCACCCTACCTACAGGCACAACAGCACTGGGGATCTGTGCTTTCCCAGAGACTGAACATCTCACGGCGCACAGTCTCGGCAGAGCCTCTTTTTTTTGGAAAAGGCGAACGGTCGGATCCTTCTCCCACGAGGAAGGGCCCAGCCCTGAAAGCTCTTGCTGCTCTTCACCGCCCCTTGGCACCCTACCTACAGGCACAACAGCACTGGGGATCTGTGCTTTCCCAGAGACGGAACATCTCACGGGGCTCAGTCTCGGCAAGCCTCTTTCTGAAAAGGCGAACGGTCGGATCCTTCTCCCACGAGGAAGGGCCCAGCCCTGAAAGCTCTTGCTGCTCTTCACCGTCCCTTGGCACCCTACCTACAGGCACAACAGCACTGGGGATCTATGCTTTCGCAGAGACGGAACGTCTCGTAGTGCTACGCCTCGGCAGAGCCTCTTTTTTTTGGAAAAGGCGAACGGTCGGATCCTTCTCCCACGAGGAAGGGCCCAGCCCTGAAAGCTCTTGCTGCTGTTCACCGTCCCTTGGCACCCTACCTACAGGCACAACAGCACTGGGGATCTGTGCTTTCCCAGAGACGGAACATCTCACGGGGCTCAGTCTCGGCAAGCCTCTTTCTGAAAAGGCGAACGGTCGGATCCTTCTCCCACGAGGAAGGGCCCAGCCCTGAAAGCTCTTGCTGCTCTTCACCGTCCCTTGGCACCCTACCTACAGGCACAACAGCACTGGGGATCTGTGCTTTCCCAGAGACGGAACATCTCACGGCGCTCAGTCTCGGCAAGCCTCTTTCTGAAAAGGCGAACGGTCGGATCCTTCTCCCCCGAGGAAGGGCCCAGCCCTGAAAGCTCTTGCTGCTCTTCACCGCCCCTTGGCACCCTACCTACAGGCACAACAGCACTGGGGATCTATGCTTTCGCAGAGACGGAACGTCTCGTAGTGCTACGCCTCGGCAGAGCCTCTTTTTTTTGGAAAAGGCGAACGGTCGGATCCTTCTCCCACGAGGAAGGGCCCAGCCCTGAAAGCTCTTGCTGCTGTTCACCGTCCCTTGGCACCCTACCTACAGGCACAACAGCACTGGGGATCTGTGCTTTCCCAGAGACGGAACATCTCACGGGGCTCAGTCTCGGCAAGCCTCTTTCTGAAAAGGCGAACGGTCGGATCCTTCTCCCACGAGGAAGGGCCCAGCCCTGAAAGCTCTTGCTGCTCTTCACCGCCCCTTGGCACCCTACCTACAGGCACAACAGCACTGGGGATCTGTGCTTTCCCAGAGACGGAATATCTCACGGGGCTCAGTCTCGGCAAGCCTCTTTCTGAAAAGGCGAACGGTCGGATCCTTCTCCCACGAGGAAGGGCCCAGCCCTGAAAGCTCTTGCTGCTCTTCACCGTCCCTTGGCACCCTACCTACAGGCACAACAGCACTGGGGATCTGTGCTTTCCCAGAGACGGAACATCTCACGGGGCTCAGTCTCGGCAAGCCTCTTTCTGAAAAGGCGAACGGTCGGATCCTTCTCCCACGACGAAGGGCCCAGCCCTGAAAGCTCTTGCTGCTCTTCACCGCCCCTTGGCACCCTACCTACAGGCACAACAGCACTGGGGATCTGTGCTTTCCCAGAGACTGAACATCTCACGGCGCACAGTCTCGGCAGAGCCTCTTTTTTTTGGAAAAGGCGAACGGTCGGATCCTTCTCCCATGAGGAAGGGCCCAGCCCTGAAAGCTCTTGCTGCTCTTCACCGCCCCTTGGCACCCTACCTACAGGCACAACAGCACTGGGGATCTGTGCTTTCCCAGAGACGGAACATCTCACGGGGCTCAGTCTCGGCAAGCCTCTTTCTGAAAAGGCGAACGGTCGGATCCTTCTCCCACGAGGAAGGGCCCAGCCCTGAAAGCTCTTGCTGCTCTTCACCGTCCCTTGGCACCCTACCTACAGGCACAACAGCACTGGGGATCTGTGCTTTCCCAGAGACGGAACATCTCACGGCGCTCAGTCTCGGCAAGCCTCTTTCTGAAAAGGCGAACGGTCGGATACTTGTCCCACGAGGAAGGGCCCAGCCCTGAAAGCTCTTGCTGCTCTTCACCGCCCCTTGGCACCCTACCTACAGGCACAACAGCACTGGGGATCTGTGCTTTCCCAGAGACGGAACATCTCACGGGGCTCAGTCTCGGCAAGCCTCTTTCTGAAAAGACGAACGGTGCGATCCATCTCCCACGAGGAAGGGCCCAGCCCTGAAAGCTCTTGCTGCTCTTCACCGCCCCTTGGCACCCTACCTACAGGCACAACAGCACTGGGGATCTGTGCTTTCCCAGAGACGGAATATCTCACGGCGCTCAGTCTCGGCAAGCCTCTTTCTGAAAAGGCGAACGGTCGGATCCTTCTCCCACGAGGAAGGGCCCAGCCCTGAAAGCTCTTGCTGCTCTTCACCGTCCCTTGGCACCCTACCTACAGGCACAACAGCACTGGGGATCTGTGCTTTCCCAGAGACTGAACATCTCACGGCGCACAGTCTCGGCAGAGCCTCTTTTTTTTGGAAAAGGCGAACGGTCGGATCCTTCTCCCACGAGGAAGGGCCCAGCCCTGAAAGCTCTTGCTGCTCTTCACTGTCCCTTGGCACCCTACCTACAGGCACAACAGCACTGGGGATCTGTGCTTTGCCAGAGACGGAACATCTCACGGGGCTCAGTCTCGGCAAGCCTCTTTCTGAAAAGGCGAACGGTGCGATCCTTCTCCCACGAGGAAGGGCCCAGCCCTGAAAGCTCTTGCTACTCTTCACCGCCCCTTGGCACCCTACCTACAGGCACAACAGCACTGGGGATCTGTGCTTTCCCAGAGACGGAATATCTCACGGGGCTCAGTCTCGGCAAGCCTCTTTCTGAAAAGGCGAACGGTCGGATCCTTCTCCCACGAGGAAGGGACCAGCCCTGAAAGCTCTTGCTGCTCTTCACCGTCCCTTGTGGCCCTACCTACAGGCACAACAGCACTGGGGATCTGTGCTTTCCCAGAGACGGAACATCTCACGGGGCTCAGTCTCGGCAAGCCTCTTTCTGAAAAGGCGAACGGTCGGATCCTTCTCCCACGAGGAAGGGCCCAGCCCTGAAAGCTCTTGCTGCTCTTCACCGCCCCTTGGCACCCTACCTACAGGCACAACAGCACTGGGGATCTATGCTTTCGCAGAGACGGAACGTCTCGTAGTGCTACGCCTCGGCAGAGCCTCTTTTTTTTGGAAAAGGCGAACGGTCGGATCCTTCTCCCACGAGGAAGGGCCCAGCCCTGAAAGCTCTTGCTGCTGTTCACCGTCCCTTGGCACCCTACCTACAGGCACAACAGCACTGGGGATCTGTGCTTTCCCAGAGACGGAACATCTCACGGGGCTCAGTCTCGGCAAGCCTCTTTCTGAAAAGGCGAACGGTCGGATCCTTCTCCCACGAGGAAGGGCCCAGCCCTGAAAGCTCTTGCTGCTCTTCACCGTCCCTTGGCACCCTACCTACAGGCACAACAGCACTGGGGATCTGTGCTTTCCCAGAGACGGAACATCTCACGGCGCTCAGTCTCGGCAAGCCTCTTTCTGAAAAGGCGAACGGTCGGATCCTTCTCCCACGAGGAAGGGCCCAGCCCTGAAAGCTCTTGCTGCTCTTCACCGCCCCTTGGCACCCTACCTACAGGCACAACAGCACTGGGGATCTGTGCTTTCCCAGAGACGGAATATCTCACGGGGCTCAGTCTCGGCAAGCCTCTTTCTGAAAAGGCGAACGGTCGGATCCTTCTCCCACGAGGAAGGGCCCAGCCCTGAAAGCTCTTGCTGCTCTTCACCGTCCCTTGGCACCCTACCTACAGGCACAACAGCACTGGGGATCTGTGCTTTCCCAGAGACGGAACATCTCACGGGGCTCAGTCTCGGCAAGCCTCTTTCTGAAAAGGCGAACGGTCGGATCCTTCTCCCACGACGAAGGGCCCAGCCCTGAAAGCTCTTGCTGCTCTTCACCGCCCCTTGGCACCCTACCTACAGGCACAACAGCACTGGGGATCTGTGCTTTCCCAGAGACTGAACATCTCACGGCGCACAGTCTCGGCAGAGCCTCTTTTTTTTGGAAAAGGCGAACGGTCGGATCCTTCTCCCACGAGGAAGGGCCCAGCCCTGAAAGCTCTTGCTGCTCTTCACCGCCCCTTGGCACCCTACCTACAGGCACAACAGCACTGGGGATCTGTGCTTTCCCAGAGACGGAACATCTCACGGGGCTCAGTCTCGGCAAGCCTCTTTCTGAAAAGGCGAACGGTCGGATCCTTCTCCCACGAGGAAGGGCCCAGCCCTGAAAGCTCTTGCTGCTCTTCACCGTCCCTTGGCACCCTACCTACAGGCACAACAGCACTGGGGATCTGTGCTTTCCCAGAGACGGAACATCTCACGGCGCTCAGTCTCGGCAAGCCTCTTTCTGAAAAGGCGAACGGTCGGATACTTGTCCCACGAGGAAGGGCCCAGCCCTGAAAGCTCTTGCTGCTCTTCACCGCCCCTTGGCACCCTACCTACAGGCACAACAGCACTGGGGATCTGTGCTTTCCCAGAGACGGAACATCTCACGGGGCTCAGTCTCGGCAAGCCTCTTTCTGAAAAGACGAACGGTGCGATCCATCTCCCACGAGGAAGGGCCCAGCCCTGAAAGCTCTTGCTGCTCTTCACCGCCCCTTGGCACCCTACCTACAGGCACAACAGCACTGGGGATCTGTGCTTTCCCAGAGACGGAACATCTCACGGGGCTCAGTCTCGGCAAGCCTCTTTCTGAAAAGGCGAACGGTCGGATCCTTCTCCCACGAGGAAGGGCCCAGCCCTGAAAGCTCTTGCTGCTCTTCACCGTCCCTTGGCACCCTACCTACAGGCACAACAGCACTGGGGATCTGTGCTTTCCCAGAGACGGAACATCTCACGGCGCTCAGTCTCGGCAAGCCTCTTTCTGAAAAGGCGAACGGTCGGATACTTGTCCCACGAGGAAGGGCCCAGCCCTGAAAGCTCTTGCTGCTCTTCACCGCCCCTTGGCACCCTACCTACAGGCACAACAGCACTGGGGATCTGTGCTTTCCCAGAGACGGAACATCTCACGGGGCTCAGTCTCGGCAAGCCTCTTTCTGAAAAGACGAACGGTGCGATCCATCTCCCACGAGGAAGGGCCCAGCCCTGAAAGCTCTTGCTGCTCTTCACCGCCCCTTGGCACCCTACCTACAGGCACAACAGCACTGGGGATCTGTGCTTTCCCAGAGACGGAATATCTCACGGCGCTCAGTCTCGGCAAGCCTCTTTCTGAAAAGGCGAACGGTCGGATCCTTCTCCCACGAGGAAGGGCCCAGCCCTGAAAGCTCTTGCTGCTCTTCACCGTCCCTTGGCACCCTACCTACAGGCACAACAGCACTGGGGATCTATGCTTTCGCAGAGACGGAACGTCTCGTAGTGCTACGCCTCGGCAGAGCCTCTTTTTTTTGGAAAAGGCGAACGGTCGGATCCTTCTCCCACGAGGAAGGGCCCAGCCCTGAAAGCTCTTGCTGCTCTTCACCGTCCCTTGGCACCCTACCTACAGGCACAACAGCACTGGGGATCTGTGCTTTCCCAGAGACTGAACATCTCACGGCGCACAGTCTCGGCAGAGCCTCTTTTTTTTGGAAAAGGCGAACGGTCGGATCCTTCTCCCACGAGGAAGGGCCCAGCCCTGAAAGCTCTTGCTGCTCTTCACTGTCCCTTGGCACCCTACCTACAGGCACAACAGCACTGGGGATCTGTGCTTTCCCAGAGACGGAACATCTCACGGGGCTCAGTCTCGGCAAGCCTCTTTCTGAAAAGGCGAACGGTGCGATCCTTCTCCCACGAGGAAGGGCCCAGCCCTGAAAGCTCTTGCTACTCTTCACCGCCCCTTGGCACCCTACCTACAGGCACAACAGCACTGGGGATCTGTGCTTTCCCAGAGACGGAATATCTCACGGGGCTCAGTCTCGGCAAGCCTCTTTCTGAAAAGGCGAACGGTCGGATCCTTCTCCCACGAGGAAGGGACCAGCCCTGAAAGCTCTTGCTGCTCTTCACCGTCCCTTGGCACCCTACCTACAGGCACAACAGCACTGGGGATCTGTGCTTTCCCAGAGACGGAACATCTCACGGGGCTCAGTCTCGGCAAGCCTCTTTCTGAAAAGGCGAACGGTCGGATCCTTCTCCCACGAGGAAGGGCCCAGCCCTGAAAGCTCTTGCTGCTCTTCACCGCCCCTTGGCACCCTACCTACAGGCACAACAGCACTGGGGATCTATGCTTTCGCAGAGACGGAACGTCTCGTAGTGCTACGCCTCGGCAGAGCCTCTTTTTTTTGGAAAAGGCGAACGGTCGGATCCTTCTCCCACGAGGAAGGGCCCAGCCCTGAAAGCTCTTGCTGCTGTTCACCGTCCCTTGGCACCCTACCTACAGGCACAACAGCACTGGGGATCTGTGCTTTCCCAGAGACGGAACATCTCACGGGGCTCAGTCTCGGCAAGCCTCTTTCTGAAAAGGCGAACGGTCGGATCCTTCTCCCACGAGGAAGGGCCCAGCCCTGAAAGCTCTTGCTGCTCTTCACCGTCCCTTGGCACCCTACCTACAGGCACAACAGCACTGGGGATCTGTGCTTTCCCAGAGACGGAACATCTCACGGCGCTCAGTCTCGGCAAGCCTCTTTCTGAAAAGGCGAACGGTCGGATCCTTCTCCCACGAGGAAGGGCCCAGCCCTGAAAGCTCTTGCTGCTCTTCACCGCCCCTTGGCACCCTACCTACAGGCACAACAGCACTGGGGATCTGTGCTTTCCCAGAGACGGAATATCTCACGGGGCTCAGTCTCGGCAAGCCTCTTTCTGAAAAGGCGAACGGTCGGATCCTTCTCCCACGAGGAAGGGCCCAGCCCTGAAAGCTCTTGCTGCTCTTCACCGTCCCTTGGCACCCTACCTACAGGCACAACAGCACTGGGGATCTGTGCTTTCCCAGAGACGGAACATCTCACGGGGCTCAGTCTCGGCAAGCCTCTTTCTGAAAAGGCGAACGGTCGGATCCTTCTCCCACGACGAAGGGCCCAGCCCTGAAAGCTCTTGCTGCTCTTCACCGCCCCTTGGCACCCTACCTACAGGCACAACAGCACTGGGGATCTGTGCTTTCCCAGAGACTGAACATCTCACGGCGCACAGTCTCGGCAGAGCCTCTTTTTTTTGGAAAAGGCGAACGGTCGGATCCTTCTCCCACGAGGAAGGGCCCAGCCCTGAAAGCTCTTGCTGCTCTTCACCGCCCCTTGGCACCCTACCTACAGGCACAACAGCACTGGGGATCTGTGCTTTCCCAGAGACGGAACATCTCACGGCGCTCAGTCTCGGCAAGCCTCTTTCTGAAAAGGCGAACGGTCGGATACTTGTCCCACGAGGAAGGGCCCAGCCCTGAAAGCTCTTGCTGCTCTTCACCGCCCCTTGGCACCCTACCTACAGGCACAACAGCACTGGGGATCTGTGCTTTCCCAGAGACGGAACATCTCACGGGGCTCAGTCTCGGCAAGCCTCTTTCTGAAAAGACGAACGGTGCGATCCATCTCCCACGAGGAAGGGCCCAGCCCTGAAAGCTCTTGCTGCTCTTCACCGCCCCTTGGCACCCTACCTACAGGCACAACAGCACTGGGGATCTGTGCTTTCCCAGAGACGGAATATCTCACGGCGCTCAGTCTCGGCAAGCCTCTTTCTGAAAAGGCGAACGGTCGGATCCTTCTCCCACGAGGAAGGGCCCAGCCCTGAAAGCTCTTGCTGCTCTTCACCGTCCCTTGGCACCCTACCTACAGGCACAACAGCACTGGGGATCTATGCTTTCGCAGAGACGGAACGTCTCGTAGTGCTACGCCTCGGCAGAGCCTCTTTTTTTTGGAAAAGGCGAACGGTCGGATCCTTCTCCCACGAGGAAGGGCCCAGCCCTGAAAGCTCTTGCTGCTCTTCACCGTCCCTTGGCACCCTACCTACAGGCACAACAGCACTGGGGATCTGTGCTTTCCCAGAGACTGAACATCTCACGGCGCACAGTCTCGGCAGAGCCTCTTTTTTTTGGAAAAGGCGAACGGTCGGATCCTTCTCCCACGAGGAAGGGCCCAGCCCTGAAAGCTCTTGCTGCTCTTCACTGTCCCTTGGCACCCTACCTACAGGCACAACAGCACTGGGGATCTGTGCTTTCCCAGAGACGGAACATCTCACGGGGCTCAGTCTCGGCAAGCCTCTTTCTGAAAAGGCGAACGGTCGGATACTTGTCCCACGAGGAAGGGCCCAGCCCTGAAAGCTCTTGCTACTCTTCACCGCCCCTTGGCACCCTACCTACAGGCACAACAGCACTGGGGATCTGTGCTTTCCCAGAGACGGAATATCTCACGGGGCTCAGTCTCGGCAAGCCTCTTTCTGAAAAGGCGAACGGTCGGATCCTTCTCCCACGAGGAAGGGCCCAGCCCTGAAAGCTCTTGCTGCTCTTCACCGTCCCTTGTGGCCCTACCTACAGGCACAACAGCACTGGGGATCTGTGCTTTCCCAGAGACGGAACATCTCACGGGGCTCAGTCTCGGCAAGCCTCTTTCTGAAAAGGCGAACGGTCGGATCCTTCTCCCACGAGGAAGGGCCCAGCCCTGAAAGCTCTTGCTGCTCTTCACCGCCCCTTGGCACCCTACCTACAGGCACAACAGCACTGGGGATCTATGCTTTCGCAGAGACGGAACGTCTCGTAGTGCTACGCCTCGGCAGAGCCTCTTTTTTTTGGAAAAGGCGAACGGTCGGATCCTTCTCCCACGAGGAAGGGCCCAGCCCTGAAAGCTCTTGCTGCTCTTCACCGTCCCTTGGCACCCTACCTACAGGCACAACAGCACTGGGGATCTGTGCTTTCCCAGAGACGGAACATCTCACGGGGCTCAGTCTCGGCAAGCCTCTTTCTGAAAAGGCGAACGGTCGGATCCTTCTCCCACGAGGAAGGGCCCAGCCCTGAAAGCTCTTGCTGCTCTTCACCGTCCCTTGGCACCCTACCTACAGGCACAACAGCACTGGGGATCTGTGCTTTCCCAGAGACGGAACATCTCACGGCGCTCAGTCTCGGCAAGCCTCTTTCTGAAAAGGCGAACGGTCGGATCCTTCTCCCACGAGGAAGGGCCCAGCCCTGAAAGCTCTTGCTGCTCTTCACCGCCCCTTGGCACCCTACCTACAGGCACAACAGCACTGGGGATCTGTGCTTTCCCAGAGACGGAATATCTCACGGGGCTCAGTCTCGGCAAGCCTCTTTCTGAAAAGGCGAACGGTCGGATCCTTCTCCCACGAGGAAGGGCCCAGCCCTGAAAGCTCTTGCTGCTCTTCACCGTCCCTTGGCACCCTACCTACAGGCACAACAGCACTGGGGATCTGTGCTTTCCCAGAGACGGAACATCTCACGGGGCTCAGTCTCGGCAAGCCTCTTTCTGAAAAGGCGAACGGTCGGATCCTTCTCCCACGACGAAGGGCCCAGCCCTGAAAGCTCTTGCTGCTCTTCACCGCCCCTTGGCACCCTACCTACAGGCACAACAGCACTGGGGATCTGTGCTTTCCCAGAGACTGAACATCTCACGGCGCACAGTCTCGGCAGAGCCTCTTTTTTTTGGAAAAGGCGAACGGTCGGATCCTTCTCCCACGAGGAAGGGCCCAGCCCTGAAAGCTCTTGCTGCTCTTCACCGCCCCTTGGCACCCTACCTACAGGCACAACAGCACTGGGGATCTGTGCTTTCCCAGAGACGGAACATCTCACGGGGCTCAGTCTCGGCAAGCCTCTTTCTGAAAAGGCGAACGGTCGGATCCTTCTCCCACGAGGAAGGGCCCAGCCCTGAAAGCTCTTGCTGCTCTTCACCGTCCCTTGGCACCCTACCTACAGGCACAACAGCACTGGGGATCTGTGCTTTCCCAGAGACGGAACATCTCACGGGGCTCAGTCTCGGCAAGCCTCTTTCTGAAAAGGCGAACGGTCGGATACTTGTCCCACGAGGAAGGGCCCAGCCCTGAAAGCTCTTGCTGCTCTTCACCGCCCCTTGGCACCCTACCTACAGGCACAACAGCACTGGGGATCTGTGCTTTCCCAGAGACGGAACATCTCACGGGGCTCAGTCTCGGCAAGCCTCTTTCTGAAAAGACGAACGGTGCGATCCATCTCCCACGAGGAAGGGCCCAGCCCTGAAAGCTCTTGCTGCTCTTCACCGTCCCTTGGCACCCTACCTACAGGCACAACAGCACTGGGGATCTATGCTTTCGCAGAGACGGAACGTCTCGTAGTGCTACGCCTCGGCAGAGCCTCTTTTTTTTGGAAAAGGCGAACGGTCGGATCCTTCTCCCACGAGGAAGGGCCCAGCCCTGAAAGCTCTTGCTGCTCTTCACCGTCCCTTGGCACCCTACCTACAGGCACAACAGCACTGGGGATCTGTGCTTTCCCAGAGACTGAACATCTCACGGCGCACAGTCTCGGCAGAGCCTCTTTTTTTTGGAAAAGGCGAACGGTCGGATCCTTCTCCCACGAGGAAGGGCCCAGCCCTGAAAGCTCTTGCTGCTCTTCACCGCCCCTTGGCACCCTACCTACAGGCACAACAGCACTGGGGATCTGTGCTTTCCCAGAGACGGAACATCTCACGGGGCTCAGTCTCGGCAAGCCTCTTTCTGAAAAGGCGAACGGTCGGATCCTTCTCCCACGAGGAAGGGCCCAGCCCTGAAAGCTCTTGCTGCTCTTCACCGTCCCTTGGCACCCTACCTACAGGCACAACAGCACTGGGGATCTGTGCTTTCCCAGAGACGGAACATCTCACGGGGCTCAGTCTCGGCAAGCCTCTTTCTGAAAAGGCGAACGGTCGGATCCTTCTCCCACGACGAAGGGCCCAGCCCTGAAAGCTCTTGCTGCTCTTCACCGCCCCTTGGCACCCTACCTACAGGCACAACAGCACTGGGGATCTGTGCTTTCCCAGAGACTGAACATCTCACGGCGCACAGTCTCGGCAGAGCCTCTTTTTTTTGGAAAAGGCGAACGGTCGGATCCTTCTCCCACGAGGAAGGGCCCAGCCCTGAAAGCTCTTGCTGCTCTTCACCGCCCCTTGGCACCCTACCTACAGGCACAACAGCACTGGGGATCTGTGCTTTCCCAGAGACGGAACATCTCACGGGGCTCAGTCTCGGCAAGCCTCTTTCTGAAAAGGCGAACGGTCGGATCCTTCTCCCACGAGGAAGGGCCCAGCCCTGAAAGCTCTTGCTGCTCTTCACCGTCCCTTGGCACCCTACCTACAGGCACAACAGCACTGGGGATCTGTGCTTTCCCAGAGACGGAACATCTCACGGCGCTCAGTCTCGGCAAGCCTCTTTCTGAAAAGGCGAACGGTCGGATACTTGTCCCACGAGGAAGGGCCCAGCCCTGAAAGCTCTTGCTGCTCTTCACCGCCCCTTGGCACCCTACCTACAGGCACAACAGCACTGGGGATCTGTGCTTTCCCAGAGACGGAACATCTCACGGGGCTCAGTCTCGGCAAGCCTCTTTCTGAAAAGACGAACGGTGCGATCCATCTCCCACGAGGAAGGGCCCAGCCCTGAAAGCTCTTGCTGCTCTTCACCGCCCCTTGGCACCCTACCTACAGGCACAACAGCACTGGGGATCTGTGCTTTCCCAGAGACGGAACATCTCACGGGGCTCAGTCTCGGCAAGCCTCTTTCTGAAAAGGCGAACGGTCGGATCCTTCTCCCACGAGGAAGGGCCCAGCCCTGAAAGCTCTTGCTGCTCTTCACCGTCCCTTGGCACCCTACCTACAGGCACAACAGCACTGGGGATCTGTGCTTTCCCAGAGACGGAACATCTCACGGCGCTCAGTCTCGGCAAGCCTCTTTCTGAAAAGGCGAACGGTCGGATACTTGTCCCACGAGGAAGGGCCCAGCCCTGAAAGCTCTTGCTGCTCTTCACCGCCCCTTGGCACCCTACCTACAGGCACAACAGCACTGGGGATCTGTGCTTTCCCAGAGACGGAACATCTCACGGGGCTCAGTCTCGGCAAGCCTCTTTCTGAAAAGACGAACGGTGCGATCCATCTCCCACGAGGAAGGGCCCAGCCCTGAAAGCTCTTGCTGCTCTTCACCGCCCCTTGGCACCCTACCTACAGGCACAACAGCACTGGGGATCTGTGCTTTCCCAGAGACGGAATATCTCACGGCGCTCAGTCTCGGCAAGCCTCTTTCTGAAAAGGCGAACGGTCGGATCCTTCTCCCACGAGGAAGGGCCCAGCCCTGAAAGCTCTTGCTGCTCTTCACCGTCCCTTGGCACCCTACCTACAGGCACAACAGCACTGGGGATCTATGCTTTCGCAGAGACGGAACGTCTCGTAGTGCTACGCCTCGGCAGAGCCTCTTTTTTTTGGAAAAGGCGAACGGTCGGATCCTTCTCCCACGAGGAAGGGCCCAGCCCTGAAAGCTCTTGCTGCTCTTCACCGTCCCTTGGCACCCTACCTACAGGCACAACAGCACTGGGGATCTGTGCTTTCCCAGAGACTGAACATCTCACGGCGCACAGTCTCGGCAGAGCCTCTTTTTTTTGGAAAAGGCGAACGGTCGGATCCTTCTCCCACGAGGAAGGGCCCAGCCCTGAAAGCTCTTGCTGCTCTTCACTGTCCCTTGGCACCCTACCTACAGGCACAACAGCACTGGGGATCTGTGCTTTGCCAGAGACGGAACATCTCACGGGGCTCAGTCTCGGCAAGCCTCTTTCTGAAAAGGCGAACGGTGCGATCCTTCTCCCACGAGGAAGGGCCCAGCCCTGAAAGCTCTTGCTACTCTTCACCGCCCCTTGGCACCCTACCTACAGGCACAACAGCACTGGGGATCTGTGCTTTCCCAGAGACGGAATATCTCACGGGGCTCAGTCTCGGCAAGCCTCTTTCTGAAAAGGCGAACGGTCGGATCCTTCTCCCACGAGGAAGGGACCAGCCCTGAAAGCTCTTGCTGCTCTTCACCGTCCCTTGTGGCCCTACCTACAGGCACAACAGCACTGGGGATCTGTGCTTTCCCAGAGACGGAACATCTCACGGGGCTCAGTCTCGGCAAGCCTCTTTCTGAAAAGGCGAACGGTCGGATCCTTCTCCCACGAGGAAGGGCCCAGCCCTGAAAGCTCTTGCTGCTCTTCACCGCCCCTTGGCACCCTACCTACAGGCACAACAGCACTGGGGATCTATGCTTTCGCAGAGACGGAACGTCTCGTAGTGCTACGCCTCGGCAGAGCCTCTTTTTTTTGGAAAAGGCGAACGGTCGGATCCTTCTCCCACGAGGAAGGGCCCAGCCCTGAAAGCTCTTGCTGCTGTTCACCGTCCCTTGGCACCCTACCTACAGGCACAACAGCACTGGGGATCTGTGCTTTCCCAGAGACGGAACATCTCACGGGGCTCAGTCTCGGCAAGCCTCTTTCTGAAAAGGCGAACGGTCGGATCCTTCTCCCACGAGGAAGGGCCCAGCCCTGAAAGCTCTTGCTGCTCTTCACCGTCCCTTGGCACCCTACCTACAGGCACAACAGCACTGGGGATCTGTGCTTTCCCAGAGACGGAACATCTCACGGCGCTCAGTCTCGGCAAGCCTCTTTCTGAAAAGGCGAACGGTCGGATCCTTCTCCCACGAGGAAGGGCCCAGCCCTGAAAGCTCTTGCTGCTCTTCACCGCCCCTTGGCACCCTACCTACAGGCACAACAGCACTGGGGATCTGTGCTTTCCCAGAGACGGAATATCTCACGGGGCTCAGTCTCGGCAAGCCTCTTTCTGAAAAGGCGAACGGTCGGATCCTTCTCCCACGAGGAAGGGCCCAGCCCTGAAAGCTCTTGCTGCTCTTCACCGTCCCTTGGCACCCTACCTACAGGCACAACAGCACTGGGGATCTGTGCTTTCCCAGAGACGGAACATCTCACGGGGCTCAGTCTCGGCAAGCCTCTTTCTGAAAAGGCGAACGGTCGGATCCTTCTCCCACGACGAAGGGCCCAGCCCTGAAAGCTCTTGCTGCTCTTCACCGCCCCTTGGCACCCTACCTACAGGCACAACAGCACTGGGGATCTGTGCTTTCCCAGAGACTGAACATCTCACGGCGCACAGTCTCGGCAGAGCCTCTTTTTTTTGGAAAAGGCGAACGGTCGGATCCTTCTCCCACGAGGAAGGGCCCAGCCCTGAAAGCTCTTGCTGCTCTTCACCGCCCCTTGGCACCCTACCTACAGGCACAACAGCACTGGGGATCTGTGCTTTCCCAGAGACGGAACATCTCACGGGGCTCAGTCTCGGCAAGCCTCTTTCTGAAAAGGCGAACGGTCGGATCCTTCTCCCACGAGGAAGGGCCCAGCCCTGAAAGCTCTTGCTGCTCTTCACCGTCCCTTGGCACCCTACCTACAGGCACAACAGCACTGGGGATCTGTGCTTTCCCAGAGACGGAACATCTCACGGCGCTCAGTCTCGGCAAGCCTCTTTCTGAAAAGGCGAACGGTCGGATACTTGTCCCACGAGGAAGGGCCCAGCCCTGAAAGCTCTTGCTGCTCTTCACCGCCCCTTGGCACCCTACCTACAGGCACAACAGCACTGGGGATCTGTGCTTTCCCAGAGACGGAACATCTCACGGGGCTCAGTCTCGGCAAGCCTCTTTCTGAAAAGACGAACGGTGCGATCCATCTCCCACGAGGAAGGGCCCAGCCCTGAAAGCTCTTGCTGCTCTTCACCGCCCCTTGGCACCCTACCTACAGGCACAACAGCACTGGGGATCTGTGCTTTCCCAGAGACGGAATATCTCACGGCGCTCAGTCTCGGCAAGCCTCTTTCTGAAAAGGCGAACGGTCGGATCCTTCTCCCACGAGGAAGGGCCCAGCCCTGAAAGCTCTTGCTGCTCTTCACCGTCCCTTGGCACCCTACCTACAGGCACAACAGCACTGGGGATCTATGCTTTCGCAGAGACGGAACGTCTCGTAGTGCTACGCCTCGGCAGAGCCTCTTTTTTTTGGAAAAGGCGAACGGTCGGATCCTTCTCCCACGAGGAAGGGCCCAGCCCTGAAAGCTCTTGCTGCTCTTCACCGTCCCTTGGCACCCTACCTACAGGCACAACAGCACTGGGGATCTGTGCTTTCCCAGAGACTGAACATCTCACGGCGCACAGTCTCGGCAGAGCCTCTTTTTTTTGGAAAAGGCGAACGGTCGGATCCTTCTCCCACGAGGAAGGGCCCAGCCCTGAAAGCTCTTGCTGCTCTTCACTGTCCCTTGGCACCCTACCTACAGGCACAACAGCACTGGGGATCTGTGCTTTGCCAGAGACGGAACATCTCACGGGGCTCAGTCTCGGCAAGCCTCTTTCTGAAAAGGCGAACGGTCGGATACTTGTCCCACGAGGAAGGGCCCAGCCCTGAAAGCTCTTGCTACTCTTCACCGCCCCTTGGCACCCTACCTACAGGCACAACAGCACTGGGGATCTGTGCTTTCCCAGAGACGGAATATCTCACGGGGCTCAGTCTCGGCAAGCCTCTTTCTGAAAAGGCGAACGGTCGGATCCTTCTCCCACGAGGAAGGGCCCAGCCCTGAAAGCTCTTGCTGCTCTTCACCGTCCCTTGTGGCCCTACCTACAGGCACAACAGCACTGGGGATCTGTGCTTTCCCAGAGACGGAACATCTCACGGGGCTCAGTCTCGGCAAGCCTCTTTCTGAAAAGGCGAACGGTCGGATCCTTCTCCCACGAGGAAGGGCCCAGCCCTGAAAGCTCTTGCTGCTCTTCACCGCCCCTTGGCACCCTACCTACAGGCACAACAGCACTGGGGATCTATGCTTTCGCAGAGACGGAACGTCTCGTAGTGCTACGCCTCGGCAGAGCCTCTTTTTTTTGGAAAAGGCGAACGGTCGGATCCTTCTCCCACGAGGAAGGGCCCAGCCCTGAAAGCTCTTGCTGCTCTTCACCGTCCCTTGGCACCCTACCTACAGGCACAACAGCACTGGGGATCTGTGCTTTCCCAGAGACGGAACATCTCACGGGGCTCAGTCTCGGCAAGCCTCTTTCTGAAAAGGCGAACGGTCGGATCCTTCTCCCACGAGGAAGGGCCCAGCCCTGAAAGCTCTTGCTGCTCTTCACCGTCCCTTGGCACCCTACCTACAGGCACAACAGCACTGGGGATCTGTGCTTTCCCAGAGACGGAACATCTCACGGCGCTCAGTCTCGGCAAGCCTCTTTCTGAAAAGGCGAACGGTCGGATCCTTCTCCCACGAGGAAGGGCCCAGCCCTGAAAGCTCTTGCTGCTCTTCACCGCCCCTTGGCACCCTACCTACAGGCACAACAGCACTGGGGATCTGTGCTTTCCCAGAGACGGAATATCTCACGGGGCTCAGTCTCGGCAAGCCTCTTTCTGAAAAGGCGAACGGTCGGATCCTTCTCCCACGAGGAAGGGCCCAGCCCTGAAAGCTCTTGCTGCTCTTCACCGTCCCTTGGCACCCTACCTACAGGCACAACAGCACTGGGGATCTGTGCTTTCCCAGAGACGGAACATCTCACGGGGCTCAGTCTCGGCAAGCCTCTTTCTGAAAAGGCGAACGGTCGGATCCTTCTCCCACGACGAAGGGCCCAGCCCTGAAAGCTCTTGCTGCTCTTCACCGCCCCTTGGCACCCTACCTACAGGCACAACAGCACTGGGGATCTGTGCTTTCCCAGAGACTGAACATCTCACGGCGCACAGTCTCGGCAGAGCCTCTTTTTTTTGGAAAAGGCGAACGGTCGGATCCTTCTCCCACGAGGAAGGGCCCAGCCCTGAAAGCTCTTGCTGCTCTTCACCGCCCCTTGGCACCCTACCTACAGGCACAACAGCACTGGGGATCTGTGCTTTCCCAGAGACGGAACATCTCACGGGGCTCAGTCTCGGCAAGCCTCTTTCTGAAAAGGCGAACGGTCGGATCCTTCTCCCACGAGGAAGGGCCCAGCCCTGAAAGCTCTTGCTGCTCTTCACCGTCCCTTGGCACCCTACCTACAGGCACAACAGCACTGGGGATCTGTGCTTTCCCAGAGACGGAACATCTCACGGGGCTCAGTCTCGGCAAGCCTCTTTCTGAAAAGGCGAACGGTCGGATACTTGTCCCACGAGGAAGGGCCCAGCCCTGAAAGCTCTTGCTGCTCTTCACCGCCCCTTGGCACCCTACCTACAGGCACAACAGCACTGGGGATCTGTGCTTTCCCAGAGACGGAACATCTCACGGGGCTCAGTCTCGGCAAGCCTCTTTCTGAAAAGACGAACGGTGCGATCCATCTCCCACGAGGAAGGGCCCAGCCCTGAAAGCTCTTGCTGCTCTTCACCGTCCCTTGGCACCCTACCTACAGGCACAACAGCACTGGGGATCTATGCTTTCGCAGAGACGGAACGTCTCGTAGTGCTACGCCTCGGCAGAGCCTCTTTTTTTTGGAAAAGGCGAACGGTCGGATCCTTCTCCCACGAGGAAGGGCCCAGCCCTGAAAGCTCTTGCTGCTCTTCACCGTCCCTTGGCACCCTACCTACAGGCACAACAGCACTGGGGATCTGTGCTTTCCCAGAGACTGAACATCTCACGGCGCACAGTCTCGGCAGAGCCTCTTTTTTTTGGAAAAGGCGAACGGTCGGATCCTTCTCCCACGAGGAAGGGCCCAGCCCTGAAAGCTCTTGCTGCTCTTCACCGCCCCTTGGCACCCTACCTACAGGCACAACAGCACTGGGGATCTGTGCTTTCCCAGAGACGGAACATCTCACGGGGCTCAGTCTCGGCAAGCCTCTTTCTGAAAAGGCGAACGGTCGGATCCTTCTCCCACGAGGAAGGGCCCAGCCCTGAAAGCTCTTGCTGCTCTTCACCGTCCCTTGGCACCCTACCTACAGGTACAACAGCACTGGGGATCTATGCTTTCGCAGAGACGGAACGTCTCGTAGTGCTACGCCTCGGCAGAGCCTCTTTTTTTTGGAAAAGGCGAACGGTCGGATCCTTCTCCCACGAGGAAGGGCCCAGCCCTGAAAGCTCTTGCTGCTCTTCACCGTCCCTTGGCACCCTACCTACAGGCACAACAGCACTGGGGATCTGTGCTTTCCCAGAGACTGAACATCTCACGGCGCACAGTCTCGGCAGAGCCTCTTTTTTTTGGAAAAGGCGAACGGTCGGATCCTTCTCCCACGAGGAAGGGCCCAGCCCTGAAAGCTCTTGCTGCTCTTCACCGCCCCTTGGCACCCTACCTACAGGCACAACAGCACTGGGGATCTGTGCTTTCCCAGAGACGGAACATCTCACGGGGCTCAGTCTCGGCAAGCCTCTTTCTGAAAATGCGAACGGTCGGATCCTTCTCCCACGAGGAAGGGCCCAGCCCTGAAAGCTCTTGCTGCTCTTCACCGTCCCTTGGCACCCTACCTACAGGCACAACAGCACTGGGGATCTGTGCTTTCCCAGAGACGGAACATCTCACGGGGCTCAGTCTCGGCAAGCCTCTTTCTGAAAAGGCGAACGGTCGGATACTTCTCCCACGAGGAAGGGCCCAGCCCTGAAAGCTCTTGCTGCTCTTCACCGCCCCTTGGCACCCTACCTACAGGCACAACAGCACTGGGGATCTGTGCTTTCCCAGAGACGGAATATCTCACGGCACTCAGTCTCGGCAAGCCTCTTTCTGAAAAGGCGAACGGTCGGATATTTGTCCCACGAGGAAGGGCCCAGCCCTGAAAGCTCTTGCTGCTCTTCACCGTCCCTTGGCACCCTACCTACAGGCACAACAGCACTGGGGATCTATGCTTTCGCAGAGACGGAACATCTCGTAGTGCTACGCCTCGGCAGAGCCTCTTTTTTTTGGAAAAGGCGAACGGTCGGATCCTTCTCCCACGAGGAAGGGCCCAGCCCTGAAAGCTCTTGCTGCTCTTCACCGCCCCTTGGCACCCTACCTACAGGCACAACAGCACTGGGGATCTGTGCTTTCCCAGAGACGGAACATCTCACGGGGCTCAGTCTCGGCAAGCCTCTTTCTGAAAAGGCGAACGGTCGGATTCTTCTCCCACGAGGAAGGGCCCAGCCCTGAAAGCTCTTGCTGCTCTTCACTGTCCCTTGGCACCCTACCTACAGGCACAACAGCACTGGGGATCTGTGCTTTGCCAGAGACGGAACATCTCACGGGGCTCAGTCTCGGCAAGCCTCTTTCTGAAAAGGCGAACGGTGCGATCCTTCTCCCACGAGGAAGGGCCCAGCCCTGAAAGCTCTTGCTACTCTTCACCGCCCCTTGGCACCCTACCTACAGGCACAACAGCACTGGGGATCTGTGCTTTCCCAGAGACGGAATATCTCACGGGGCTCAGTCTCGGCAAGCCTCTTTCTGAAAAGGCGAACGGTCGGATCCTTCTCCCACGAGGAAGGGCCCAGCCCTGAAAGCTCTTGCTGCTCTTCACCGTCCCTTGGCACCCTACCTACAGGCACAACAGCACTGGGGATCTGTGCTTTCCCAGAGACGGAACATCTCACGGCGCTCAGTCTCGGCAAGCCTCTTTCTGAAAAGGCGAACGGTCGGATCCTTCTCCCACGAGGAAGGGCCCAGCCCTGAAAGCTCTTGCTGCTCTTCACCGCCCCTTGGCACCCTACCTACAGGCACAACAGCACTGGGGATCTGTGCTTTCCCAGAGACGGAATATCTCACGGGGCTCAGTCTCGGCAAGCCTCTTTCTGAAAAGGCGAACGGTCGGATCCTTCTCCCACGAGGAAGGGCCCAGCCCTGAAAGCTCTTGCTGCTCTTCACCGTCCCTTGGCACCCTACCTACAGGCACAACAGCACTGGGGATCTGTGCTTTCCCAGAGACGGAACATCTCACGGGGCTCAGTCTCGGCAAGCCTCTTTCTGAAAAGGCGAACGGTCGGATCCTGCTCCCACGAGGAAGGGCCCAGCCCTGAAAGCTCTTGCTGCTCTTCACCGTCCCTTGTGGCCCTACCTACAGGCACAACAGCACTGGGGATCTGTGCTTTCCCAGAGACGGAACATCTCGTGGCGCTACGCCTCGGCAGAGCCTCTTTTTTTTGGAAAAGGCGAACGGTCGGATCCTTCTCCCACGAGGAAGGGCCCAGCCCTGAAAGCTCTTGCTGCTCTTCACTGTCCCTTGGCACCCTACCTACAGGCACAACAGCACTGGGGATCTGTGCTTTCCCAGAGACGGAACATCTCACGGGGCTCAGTCTCGGCAAGCCTCTTTCTGAAAAGGCGAACGGTCGGATCCTTCTCCCACGACGAAGGGCCCAGCCCTGAAAGCTCTTGCTGCTCTTCACCGCCCCTTGGCACCCTACCTACAGGCACAACAGCACTGGGGATCTGTGCTTTCCCAGAGACTGAACATCTCACGGCGCACAGTCTCGGCAGAGCCTCTTTTTTTTGGAAAAGGCGAACGGTCGGATCCTTCTCCCACGAGGAAGGGCCCAGCCCTGAAAGCTCTTGCTGCTCTTCACCGCCCCTTGGCACCCTACCTACAGGCACAACAGCACTGGGGATCTGTGCTTTCCCAGAGACGGAACATCTCACGGGGCTCAGTCTCGGCAAGCCTCTTTCTGAAAAGGCGAACGGTCGGATCCTTCTCCCACGAGGAAGGGCCCAGCCCTGAAAGCTCTTGCTGCTCTTCACCGTCCCTTGGCACCCTACCTACAGGCACAACAGCACTGGGGATCTATGCTTTCGCAGAGACGGAACGTCTCGTAGTGCTACGCCTCGGCAGAGCCTCTTTTTTTTGGAAAAGGCGAACGGTCGGATCCTTCTCCCACGAGGAAGGGCCCAGCCCTGAAAGCTCTTGCTGCTGTTCACCGTCCCTTGGCACCCTACCTACAGGCACAACAGCACTGGGGATCTGTGCTTTCCCAGAGACGGAACATCTCACGGGGCTCAGTCTCGGCAAGCCTCTTTCTGAAAAGGCGAACGGTCGGATCCTTCTCCCACGAGGAAGGGCCCAGCCCTGAAAGCTCTTGCTGCTCTTCACCGTCCCTTGGCACCCTACCTACAGGCACAACAGCACTGGGGATCTGTGCTTTCCCAGAGACGGAACATCTCACGGCGCTCAGTCTCGGCAAGCCTCTTTCTGAAAAGGCGAACGGTCGGATCCTTCTCCCACGAGGAAGGGCCCAGCCCTGAAAGCTCTTGCTGCTCTTCACCGCCCCTTGGCACCCTACCTACAGGCACAACAGCACTGGGGATCTGTGCTTTCCCAGAGACGGAACATCTCACGGGGCTCAGTCTCGGCAAGCCTCTTTCTGAAAAGGCGAACGGTCGGATCCTTCTCCCACGAGGAAGGGCCCAGCCCTGAAAGCTCTTGCTGCTCTTCACCGTCCCTTGGCACCCTACCTACAGGCACAACAGCACTGGGGATCTGTGCTTTCCCAGAGACGGAACATCTCACGGGGCTCAGTCTCGGCAAGCCTCTTTCTGAAAAGGCGAACGGTCGGATCCTTCTCCCACGAGGAAGGGCCCAGCCCTGAAAGCTCTTGCTGCTCTTCACCGTCCCTTGTGGCCCTACCTACAGGCACAACAGCACTGGGGATCTGTGCTTTCCCAGAGACGGAACATCTCGTGGCGCTACGCCTCGGCAGAGCCTCTTTTTTTTGGAAAAGGCGAACGGTCGGATCCTTCTCCCACGAGGAAGGGCCCAGCCCTGAAAGCTCTTGCTGCTCTTCACTGTCCCTTGGCACCCTACCTACAGGCACAACAGCACTGGGGATCTGTGCTTTCCCAGAGACGGAACATCTCACGGGGCTCAGTCTCGGCAAGCCTCTTTCTGAAAAGGCGAACGGTCGGATTCTTCTCCCACGACGAAGGGCCCAGCCCTGAAAGCTCTTGCTGCTCTTCACCGCCCCTTGGCACCCTACCTACAGGCACAACAGCACTGGGGATCTGTGCTTTCCCAGAGACTGAACATCTCACGGCGCACAGTCTCGGCAGAGCCTCTTTTTTTTGGAAAAGGCGAACGGTCGGATCCTTCTCCCACGAGGAAGGGCCCAGCCCTGAAAGCTCTTGCTGCTCTTCACCGTCCCTTGGCACCCTACCTACAGGCACAACAGCACTGGGGATCTGTGCTTTCCCAGAGACGGAACATCTCACGGGGCTCAGTCTCGGCAAGCCTCTTTCTGAAAAGGCGAACGGTCGGATCCTTCTCCCACGAGGAAGGGCCCAGCCCTGAAAGCTCTTGCTGCTCTTCACCGTCCCTTGGCACCCTACCTACAGGCACAACAGCACTGGGGATCTGTGCTTTCCCAGAGACGGAACATCTCACGGGGCTCAGTCTCGGCAAGCCTCTTTCTGAAAAGGCGAACGGTCGGATCCTTCTCCCACGAGGAAGGGCCCAGCCCTGAAAGCTCTTGCTGCTCTTCACCGCCCCTTGGCACCCTACCTACAGGCACAACAGCACTGGGGATCTGTGCTTTCCCAGAGACGGAACATCTCACGGGGCTCAGTCTCGGCAAGCCTCTTTCTGAAAAGGCGAACGGTCGGATATTTGTCCCACGAGGAAGGGCCCAACCCTGAAAGCTCTTGCTTCTCTTCACCGTCCCTTGTGGCCCTACCTACAGGCACAACAGCACTGGGGATCTGTGCTTTCCCAGAGACGGAACATCTCACGGGGCTCAGTCTCGGCAAGCCTCTTTCTGAAAAGGCGAACGGTCGGATCCTTCTCCCACGAGGAAGGGCCCAGCCCTGAAAGCTCTTGCTGCTCTTCACCGTCCCTTGGCACCCTACCTACAGGCACAACAGCACTGGGGATCTATGCTTTCGCAGAGACGGAACATCTCGTAGTGCTACGCCTCGGCAGAGCCTCTTTTTTTTGGAAAAGGCGAACGGTCGGATCCTTCTCCCACGAGGAAGGGCCCAGCCCTGAAAGCTCTTGCTGCTCTTCACCGCCCCTTGGCACCCTACCTACAGGCACAACAGCACTGGGGATCTGTGCTTTCCCAGAGACGGAACATCTCACGGGGCTCAGTCTCGGCAAGCCTCTTTCTGAAAAGGCGAACGGTGCGATCCTTCTCCCACGAGGAAGGGCCCAGCCCTGAAAGCTCTTGCTACTCTTCACCGCCCCTTGGCACCCTACCTACAGGCACAACAGCACTGGGGATCTGTGCTTTGCCAGAGACGGAACATCTCACGGGGCTCAGTCTCGGCAAGCCTCTTTCTGAAAAGGCGAACGGTCGGATCCTTCTCCCACGAGGAAGGGCCCAGCCCTGAAAGCTCTTGCTGCTCTTCACCGCCCCTTGGCACCCTACCTACAGGCACAACAGCACTGGGGATCTGTGCTTTCCCAGAGACGGAACATCTCGTGGCGCTACGCCTCGGCAGAGCCTCTTTTTTCTGGAAAAGGCGAACGGTCGGATCCTTCTCCCACGAGGAAGGGCCCAGCCCTGAAAGCTCTTGCTGCTCTTCACCGCCCCTTGGCACCCTACCTACAGGCACAACAGCACTGGGGATCTGTGCTTTCCCAGAGACGGAATATCTCACGGGGCTCAGTCTCGGCAAGCCTCTTTCTGAAAAGGCGAACGGTCGGATACTTGTCCCACGAGGAAGGGCCCAGCCCTGAAAGCTCTTGCTGCTCTTCACCGTCCCTTGGCACCCTACCTACAGGCACAACAGCACTGGGGATCTGTGCTTTCCCAGAGACGGAACATCTCACGGCGCTCAGTCTCGGCAAGCCTCTTTCTGAAAAGGCGAACGGTCGGATACTTGTCCCACGAGGAAGGGCCCAGCCCTGAAAGCTCTTGCTGCTCTTCACCGCCCCTTGGCACCCTACCTACAGGCACAACAGCACTGGGGATCTGTGCTTTCCCAGAGACGGAACATCTCACGGGGCTCAGTCTCGGCAAGCCTCTTTCTGAAAAGACGAACGGTGCGATCCATCTCCCACGAGGAAGGGCCCAGCCCTGAAAGCTCTTGCTGCTCTTCACCGCCCCTTGGCACCCTACCTACAGGCACAACAGCACTGGGGATCTGTGCTTTCCCAGAGACGGAACATCTCACGGGGCTCAGTCTCGGCAAGCCTCTTTCTGAAAAGGCGAACGGTCGGATCCTTCTCCCACGAGGAAGGGCCCAGCCCTGAAAGCTCTTGCTGCTCTTCACCGTCCCTTGGCACCCTACCTACAGGCACAACAGCACTGGGGATCTGTGCTTTCCCAGAGACGGAACATCTCACGGCGCTCAGTCTCGGCAAGCCTCTTTCTGAAAAGGCGAACGGTCGGATACTTGTCCCACGAGGAAGGGCCCAGCCCTGAAAGCTCTTGCTGCTCTTCACCGCCCCTTGGCACCCTACCTACAGGCACAACAGCACTGGGGATCTGTGCTTTCCCAGAGACGGAACATCTCACGGGGCTCAGTCTCGGCAAGCCTCTTTCTGAAAAGACGAACGGTGCGATCCATCTCCCACGAGGAAGGGCCCAGCCCTGAAAGCTCTTGCTGCTCTTCACCGCCCCTTGGCACCCTACCTACAGGCACAACAGCACTGGGGATCTGTGCTTTCCCAGAGACGGAATATCTCACGGCGCTCAGTCTCGGCAAGCCTCTTTCTGAAAAGGCGAACGGTCGGATCCTTCTCCCACGAGGAAGGGCCCAGCCCTGAAAGCTCTTGCTGCTCTTCACCGTCCCTTGGCACCCTACCTACAGGCACAACAGCACTGGGGATCTATGCTTTCGCAGAGACGGAACGTCTCGTAGTGCTACGCCTCGGCAGAGCCTCTTTTTTTTGGAAAAGGCGAACGGTCGGATCCTTCTCCCACGAGGAAGGGCCCAGCCCTGAAAGCTCTTGCTGCTCTTCACCGTCCCTTGGCACCCTACCTACAGGCACAACAGCACTGGGGATCTGTGCTTTCCCAGAGACTGAACATCTCACGGCGCACAGTCTCGGCAGAGCCTCTTTTTTTTGGAAAAGGCGAACGGTCGGATCCTTCTCCCACGAGGAAGGGCCCAGCCCTGAAAGCTCTTGCTGCTCTTCACTGTCCCTTGGCACCCTACCTACAGGCACAACAGCACTGGGGATCTGTGCTTTGCCAGAGACGGAACATCTCACGGGGCTCAGTCTCGGCAAGCCTCTTTCTGAAAAGGCGAACGGTGCGATCCTTCTCCCACGAGGAAGGGCCCAGCCCTGAAAGCTCTTGCTACTCTTCACCGCCCCTTGGCACCCTACCTACAGGCACAACAGCACTGGGGATCTGTGCTTTCCCAGAGACGGAATATCTCACGGGGCTCAGTCTCGGCAAGCCTCTTTCTGAAAAGGCGAACGGTCGGATCCTTCTCCCACGAGGAAGGGACCAGCCCTGAAAGCTCTTGCTGCTCTTCACCGTCCCTTGTGGCCCTACCTACAGGCACAACAGCACTGGGGATCTGTGCTTTCCCAGAGACGGAACATCTCACGGGGCTCAGTCTCGGCAAGCCTCTTTCTGAAAAGGCGAACGGTCGGATCCTTCTCCCACGAGGAAGGGCCCAGCCCTGAAAGCTCTTGCTGCTCTTCACCGCCCCTTGGCACCCTACCTACAGGCACAACAGCACTGGGGATCTATGCTTTCGCAGAGACGGAACGTCTCGTAGTGCTACGCCTCGGCAGAGCCTCTTTTTTTTGGAAAAGGCGAACGGTCGGATCCTTCTCCCACGAGGAAGGGCCCAGCCCTGAAAGCTCTTGCTGCTCTTCACCGTCCCTTGGCACCCTACCTACAGGCACAACAGCACTGGGGATCTGTGCTTTCCCAGAGACGGAACATCTCACGGGGCTCAGTCTCGGCAAGCCTCTTTCTGAAAAGGCGAACGGTCGGATCCTTCTCCCACGAGGAAGGGCCCAGCCCTGAAAGCTCTTGCTGCTCTTCACCGTCCCTTGGCACCCTACCTACAGGCACAACAGAACTGGGGATCTGTGCTTTCCCAGAGACGGAACATCTCACGGCGCTCAGTCTCGGCAAGCCTCTTTCTGAAAAGGCGAACGGTCGGATCCTTCTCCCACGAGGAAGGGCCCAGCCCTGAAAGCTCTTGCTGCTCTTCACCGCCCCTTGGCACCCTACCTACAGGCACAACAGCACTGGGGATCTGTGCTTTCCCAGAGACGGAATATCTCACGGGGCTCAGTCTCGGCAAGCCTCTTTCTGAAAAGGCGAACGGTCGGATCCTTCTCCCACGAGGAAGGGCCCAGCCCTGAAAGCTCTTGCTGCTCTTCACCGTCCCTTGGCACCCTACCTACAGGCACAACAGCACTGGGGATCTGTGCTTTCCCAGAGACGGAACATCTCACGGCGCTCAGTCTCGGCAAGCCTCTTTCTGAAAAGGCGAACGGTCGGATACTTGTCCCACGAGGAAGGGCCCAGCCCTGAAAGCTCTTGCTGCTCTTCACCGCCCCTTGGCACCCTACCTACAGGCACAACAGCACTGGGGATCTGTGCTTTCCCAGAGACGGAACATCTCACGGGGCTCAGTCTCGGCAAGCCTCTTTCTGAAAAGACGAACGGTGCGATCCATCTCCCACGAGGAAGGGCCCAGCCCTGAAAGCTCTTGCTGCTCTTCACCGCCCCTTGGCACCCTACCTACAGGCACAACAGCACTGGGGATCTGTGCTTTCCCAGAGACGGAATATCTCACGGCGCTCAGTCTCGGCAAGCCTCTTTCTGAAAAGGCGAACGGTCGGATCCTTCTCCCACGAGGAAGGGCCCAGCCCTGAAAGCTCTTGCTGCTCTTCACCGTCCCTTGGCACCCTACCTACAGGCACAACAGCACTGGGGATCTATGCTTTCGCAGAGACGGAACGTCTCGTAGTGCTACGCCTCGGCAGAGCCTCTTTTTTTTGGAAAAGGCGAACGGTCGGATCCTTCTCCCACGAGGAAGGGCCCAGCCCTGAAAGCTCTTGCTGCTCTTCACCGTCCCTTGGCACCCTACCTACAGGCACAACAGCACTGGGGATCTGTGCTTTCCCAGAGACTGAACATCTCACGGCGCACAGTCTCGGCAGAGCCTCTTTTTTTTGGAAAAGGCGAACGGTCGGATCCTTCTCCCACGAGGAAGGGCCCAGCCCTGAAAGCTCTTGCTGCTCTTCACTGTCCCTTGGCACCCTACCTACAGGCACAACAGCACTGGGGATCTGTGCTTTGCCAGAGACGGAACATCTCACGGGGCTCAGTCTCGGCAAGCCTCTTTCTGAAAAGGCGAACGGTGCGATCCTTCTCCCACGAGGAAGGGCCCAGCCCTGAAAGCTCTTGCTACTCTTCACCGCCCCTTGGCACCCTACCTACAGGCACAACAGCACTGGGGATCTGTGCTTTCCCAGAGACGGAATATCTCACGGGGCTCAGTCTCGGCAAGCCTCTTTCTGAAAAGGCGAACGGTCGGATCCTTCTCCCACGAGGAAGGGACCAGCCCTGAAAGCTCTTGCTGCTCTTCACCGTCCCTTGTGGCCCTACCTACAGGCACAACAGCACTGGGGATCTGTGCTTTCCCAGAGACGGAACATCTCACGGGGCTCAGTCTCGGCAAGCCTCTTTCTGAAAAGGCGAACGGTCGGATCCTTCTCCCACGAGGAAGGGCCCAGCCCTGAAAGCTCTTGCTGCTCTTCACCGCCCCTTGGCACCCTACCTACAGGCACAACAGCACTGGGGATCTATGCTTTCGCAGAGACGGAACGTCTCGTAGTGCTACGCCTCGGCAGAGCCTCTTTTTTTTGGAAAAGGCGAACGGTCGGATCCTTCTCCCACGAGGAAGGGCCCAGCCCTGAAAGCTCTTGCTGCTGTTCACCGTCCCTTGGCACCCTACCTACAGGCACAACAGCACTGGGGATCTGTGCTTTCCCAGAGACGGAACATCTCACGGGGCTCAGTCTCGGCAAGCCTCTTTCTGAAAAGGCGAACGGTCGGATCCTTCTCCCACGAGGAAGGGCCCAGCCCTGAAAGCTCTTGCTGCTCTTCACCGTCCCTTGGCACCCTACCTACAGGCACAACAGCACTGGGGATCTGTGCTTTCCCAGAGACGGAACATCTCACGGCGCTCAGTCTCGGCAAGCCTCTTTCTGAAAAGGCGAACGGTCGGATCCTTCTCCCACGACGAAGGGCCCAGCCCTGAAAGCTCTTGCTGCTCTTCACCGCCCCTTGGCACCCTACCTACAGGCACAACAGCACTGGGGATCTGTGCTTTCCCAGAGACGGAATATCTCACGGGGCTCAGTCTCGGCAAGCCTCTTTCTGAAAAGGCGAACGGTCGGATCCTTCTCCCACGAGGAAGGGCCCAGCCCTGAAAGCTCTTGCTGCTCTTCACCGTCCCTTGGCACCCTACCTACAGGCACAACAGCACTGGGGATCTGTGCTTTCCCAGAGACGGAACATCTCACGGGGCTCAGTCTCGGCAAGCCTCTTTCTGAAAAGGCGAACGGTCGGATCCTTCTCCCACGACGAAGGGCCCAGCCCTGAAAGCTCTTGCTGCTCTTCACCGCCCCTTGGCACCCTACCTACAGGCACAACAGCACTGGGGATCTGTGCTTTCCCAGAGACTGAACATCTCACGGCGCACAGTCTCGGCAGAGCCTCTTTTTTTTGGAAAAGGCGAACGGTCGGATCCTTCTCCCACGAGGAAGGGCCCAGCCCTGAAAGCTCTTGCTGCTCTTCACCGCCCCTTGGCACCCTACCTACAGGCACAACAGCACTGGGGATCTGTGCTTTCCCAGAGACGGAACATCTCACGGGGCTCAGTCTCGGCAAGCCTCTTTCTGAAAAGGCGAACGGTCGGATCCTTCTCCCACGAGGAAGGGCCCAGCCCTGAAAGCTCTTGCTGCTCTTCACCGTCCCTTGGCACCCTACCTACAGGCACAACAGCACTGGGGATCTGTGCTTTCCCAGAGACGGAACATCTCACGGCGCTCAGTCTCGGCAAGCCTCTTTCTGAAAAGGCGAACGGTCGGATCCTTCTCCCACGACGAAGGGCCCAGCCCTGAAAGCTCTTGCTGCTCTTCACCGCCCCTTGGCACCCTACCTACAGGCACAACAGCACTGGGGATCTGTGCTTTCCCAGAGACGGAACATCTCACGGGGCTCAGTCTCGGCAAGCCTCTTTCTGAAAAGACGAACGGTGCGATCCATCTCCCACGAGGAAGGGCCCAGCCCTGAAAGCTCTTGCTGCTCTTCACCGCCCCTTGGCACCCTACCTACAGGCACAACAGCACTGGGGATCTGTGCTTTCCCAGAGACGGAATATCTCACGGCGCTCAGTCTCGGCAAGCCTCTTTCTGAAAAGGCGAACGGTCGGATCCTTCTCCCACGAGGAAGGGCCCAGCCCTGAAAGCTCTTGCTGCTCTTCACCGTCCCTTGGCACCCTACCTACAGGCACAACAGCACTGGGGATCTATGCTTTCGCAGAGACGGAACGTCTCGTAGTGCTACGCCTCGGCAGAGCCTCTTTTTTTTGGAAAAGGCGAACGGTCGGATCCTTCTCCCACGAGGAAGGGCCCAGCCCTGAAAGCTCTTGCTGCTCTTCACCGTCCCTTGGCACCCTACCTACAGGCACAACAGCACTGGGGATCTGTGCTTTCCCAGAGACTGAACATCTCACGGCGCACAGTCTCGGCAGAGCCTCTTTTTTTTGGAAAAGGCGAACGGTCGGATCCTTCTCCCACGAGGAAGGGCCCAGCCCTGAAAGCTCTTGCTGCTCTTCACTGTCCCTTGGCACCCTACCTACAGGCACAACAGCACTGGGGATCTGTGCTTTGCCAGAGACGGAACATCTCACGGGGCTCAGTCTCGGCAAGCCTCTTTCTGAAAAGGCGAACGGTCGGATACTTGTCCCACGAGGAAGGGCCCAGCCCTGAAAGCTCTTGCTACTCTTCACCGCCCCTTGGCACCCTACCTACAGGCACAACAGCACTGGGGATCTGTGCTTTCCCAGAGACGGAATATCTCACGGGGCTCAGTCTCGGCAAGCCTCTTTCTGAAAAGGCGAACGGTCGGATCCTTCTCCCACGAGGAAGGGCCCAGCCCTGAAAGCTCTTGCTGCTCTTCACCGTCCCTTGTGGCCCTACCTACAGGCACAACAGCACTGGGGATCTGTGCTTTCCCAGAGACGGAACATCTCACGGGGCTCAGTCTCGGCAAGCCTCTTTCTGAAAAGGCGAACGGTCGGATCCTTCTCCCACGAGGAAGGGCCCAGCCCTGAAAGCTCTTGCTGCTCTTCACCGTCCCTTGTGGCCCTACCTACAGGCACAACAGCACTGGGGATCTATGCTTTCGCAGAGACGGAACGTCTCGTAGTGCTACGCCTCGGCAGAGCCTCTTTTTTTTGGAAAAGGCGAACGGTCGGATCCTTCTCCCACGAGGAAGGGCCCAGCCCTGAAAGCTCTTGCTGCTCTTCACCGTCCCTTGGCACCCTACCTACAGGCACAACAGCACTGGGGATCTGTGCTTTCCCAGAGACGGAACATCTCACGGGGCTCAGTCTCGGCAAGCCTCTTTCTGAAAAGGCGAACGGTCGGATCCTTCTCCCACGAGGAAGGGCCCAGCCCTGAAAGCTCTTGCTGCTCTTCACCGTCCCTTGGCACCCTACCTACAGGCACAACAGCACTGGGGATCTGTGCTTTCCCAGAGACGGAACATCTCACGGCGCTCAGTCTCGGCAAGCCTCTTTCTGAAAAGGCGAACGGTCGGATCCTTCTCCCACGAGGAAGGGCCCAGCCCTGAAAGCTCTTGCTGCTCTTCACCGCCCCTTGGCACCCTACCTACAGGCACAACAGCACTGGGGATCTGTGCTTTCCCAGAGACGGAATATCTCACGGGGCTCAGTCTCGGCAAGCCTCTTTCTGAAAAGGCGAACGGTCGGATCCTTCTCCCACGAGGAAGGGCCCAGCCCTGAAAGCTCTTGCTGCTCTTCACCGTCCCTTGGCACCCTACCTACAGGCACAACAGCACTGGGGATCTGTGCTTTCCCAGAGACGGAACATCTCACGGGGCTCAGTCTCGGCAAGCCTCTTTCTGAAAAGGCGAACGGTCGGATCCTTCTCCCACGACGAAGGGCCCAGCCCTGAAAGCTCTTGCTGCTCTTCACCGCCCCTTGGCACCCTACCTACAGGCACAACAGCACTGGGGATCTGTGCTTTCCCAGAGACTGAACATCTCACGGCGCACAGTCTCGGCAGAGCCTCTTTTTTTTGGAAAAGGCGAACGGTCGGATCCTTCTCCCACGAGGAAGGGCCCAGCCCTGAAAGCTCTTGCTGCTCTTCACCGCCCCTTGGCACCCTACCTACAGGCACAACAGCACTGGGGATCTGTGCTTTCCCAGAGACGGAACATCTCACGGGGCTCAGTCTCGGCAAGCCTCTTTCTGAAAAGGCGAACGGTCGGATCCTTCTCCCACGAGGAAGGGCCCAGCCCTGAAAGCTCTTGCTGCTCTTCACCGTCCCTTGGCACCCTACCTACAGGCACAACAGCACTGGGGATCTGTGCTTTCCCAGAGACGGAACATCTCACGGGGCTCAGTCTCGGCAAGCCTCTTTCTGAAAAGGCGAACGGTCGGATACTTGTCCCACGAGGAAGGGCCCAGCCCTGAAAGCTCTTGCTGCTCTTCACCGCCCCTTGGCACCCTACCTACAGGCACAACAGCACTGGGGATCTGTGCTTTCCCAGAGACGGAACATCTCACGGGGCTCAGTCTCGGCAAGCCTCTTTCTGAAAAGACGAACGGTGCGATCCATCTCCCACGAGGAAGGGCCCAGCCCTGAAAGCTCTTGCTGCTCTTCACCGTCCCTTGGCACCCTACCTACAGGCACAACAGCACTGGGGATCTATGCTTTCGCAGAGACGGAACGTCTCGTAGTGCTACGCCTCGGCAGAGCCTCTTTTTTTTGGAAAAGGCGAACGGTCGGATCCTTCTCCCACGAGGAAGGGCCCAGCCCTGAAAGCTCTTGCTGCTCTTCACCGTCCCTTGGCACCCTACCTACAGGCACAACAGCACTGGGGATCTGTGCTTTCCCAGAGACTGAACATCTCACGGCGCACAGTCTCGGCAGAGCCTCTTTTTTTTGGAAAAGGCGAACGGTCGGATCCTTCTCCCACGAGGAAGGGCCCAGCCCTGAAAGCTCTTGCTGCTCTTCACCGCCCCTTGGCACCCTACCTACAGGCACAACAGCACTGGGGATCTGTGCTTTCCCAGAGACGGAACATCTCACGGGGCTCAGTCTCGGCAAGCCTCTTTCTGAAAAGGCGAACGGTCGGATCCTTCTCCCACGAGGAAGGGCCCAGCCCTGAAAGCTCTTGCTGCTCTTCACCGTCCCTTGGCACCCTACCTACAGGCACAACAGCACTGGGGATCTATGCTTTCGCAGAGACGGAACGTCTCGTAGTGCTACGCCTCGGCAGAGCCTCTTTTTTTTGGAAAAGGCGAACGGTCGGATCCTTCTCCCACGAGGAAGGGCCCAGCCCTGAAAGCTCTTGCTGCTCTTCACCGTCCCTTGGCACCCTACCTACAGGCACAACAGCACTGGGGATCTGTGCTTTCCCAGAGACTGAACATCTCACGGCGCACAGTCTCGGCAGAGCCTCTTTTTTTTGGAAAAGGCGAACGGTCGGATCCTTCTCCCACGAGGAAGGGCCCAGCCCTGAAAGCTCTTGCTGCTCTTCACCGCCCCTTGGCACCCTACCTACAGGCACAACAGCACTGGGGATCTGTGCTTTCCCAGAGACGGAACATCTCACGGGGCTCAGTCTCGGCAAGCCTCTTTCTGAAAATGCGAACGGTCGGATCCTTCTCCCACGAGGAAGGGCCCAGCCCTGAAAGCTCTTGCTGCTCTTCACCGTCCCTTGGCACCCTACCTACAGGCACAACAGCACTGGGGATCTGTGCTTTCCCAGAGACGGAACATCTCACGGGGCTCAGTCTCGGCAAGCCTCTTTCTGAAAAGGCGAACGGTCGGATACTTCTCCCACGAGGAAGGGCCCAGCCCTGAAAGCTCTTGCTGCTCTTCACCGCCCCTTGGCACCCTACCTACAGGCACAACAGCACTGGGGATCTGTGCTTTGCCAGAGACGGAACATCTCACGGGGCTCAGTCTCGGCAAGCCTCTTTCTGAAAAGGCGAACGGTCGGATCCTGCTCCCACGAGGAAGGGCCCAGCCCTGAAAGCTCTTGCTGCTCTTCACCGTCCCTTGTGGCCCTACCTACAGGCACAACAGCACTGGGGATCTGTGCTTTCCCAGAGACGGAACATCTCGTGGCGCTACGCCTCGGCAGAGCCTCTTTTTTTTGGAAAAGGCGAACGGTCGGATCCTTCTCCCACGAGGAAGGGCCCAGCCCTGAAAGCTCTTGCTGCTCTTCACTGTCCCTTGGCACCCTACCTACAGGCACAACAGCACTGGGGATCTGTGCTTTCCCAGAGACGGAACATCTCACGGGGCTCAGTCTCGGCAAGCCTCTTTCTGAAAAGGCGAACGGTCGGATCCTTCTCCCACGACGAAGGGCCCAGCCCTGAAAGCTCTTGCTGCTCTTCACCGCCCCTTGGCACCCTACCTACAGGCACAACAGCACTGGGGATCTGTACTTTCCCAGAGACTGAACATCTCACGGCGCACAGTCTCGGCAGAGCCTCTTTTTTTTGGAAAAGGCGAACGGTCGGATCCTTCTCCCACGAGGAAGGGCCCAGCCCTGAAAGCTCTTGCTGCTCTTCACCGCCCCTTGGCACCCTACCTACAGGCACAACAGCACTGGGGATCTGTGCTTTCCCAGAGACGGAACATCTCACGGGGCTCAGTCTCGGCAAGCCTCTTTCTGAAAAGGCGAACGGTCGGATCCTTCTCCCACGAGGAAGGGCCCAGCCCTGAAAGCTCTTGCTGCTCTTCACCGTCCCTTGGCACCCTACCTACAGGCACAACAGCACTGGGGATCTATGCTTTCGCAGAGACGGAACGTCTCGTAGTGCTACGCCTCGGCAGAGCCTCTTTTTTTTGGAAAAGGCGAACGGTCGGATCCTTCTCCCACGAGGAAGGGCCCAGCCCTGAAAGCTCTTGCTGCTGTTCACCGTCCCTTGGCACCCTACCTACAGGCACAACAGCACTGGGGATCTGTGCTTTCCCAGAGACGGAACATCTCACGGGGCTCAGTCTCGGCAAGCCTCTTTCTGAAAAGGCGAACGGTCGGATCCTTCTCCCACGAGGAAGGGCCCAGCCCTGAAAGCTCTTGCTGCTCTTCACCGTCCCTTGGCACCCTACCTACAGGCACAACAGCACTGGGGATCTGTGCTTTCCCAGAGACGGAACATCTCACGGCGCTCAGTCTCGGCAAGCCTCTTTCTGAAAAGGCGAACGGTCGGATCCTTCTCCCACGAGGAAGGGCCCAGCCCTGAAAGCTCTTGCTGCTCTTCACCGCCCCTTGGCACCCTACCTACAGGCACAACAGCACTGGGGATCTGTGCTTTCCCAGAGACGGAACATCTCACGGGGCTCAGTCTCGGCAAGCCTCTTTCTGAAAAGGCGAACGGTCGGATCCTTCTCCCACGAGGAAGGGCCCAGCCCTGAAAGCTCTTGCTGCTCTTCACCGTCCCTTGGCACCCTACCTACAGGCACAACAGCACTGGGGATCTGTGCTTTCCCAGAGACGGAACATCTCACGGGGCTCAGTCTCGGCAAGCCTCTTTCTGAAAAGGCGAACGGTCGGATCCTTCTCCCACGAGGAAGGGCCCAGCCCTGAAAGCTCTTGCTGCTCTTCACCGTCCCTTGTGGCCCTACCTACAGGCACAACAGCACTGGGGATCTGTGCTTTCCCAGAGACGGAACATCTCGTGGCGCTACGCCTCGGCAGAGCCTCTTTTTTTTGGAAAAGGCGAACGGTCGGATCCTTCTCCCACGAGGAAGGGCCCAGCCCTGAAAGCTCTTGCTGCTCTTCACTGTCCCTTGGCACCCTACCTACAGGCACAACAGCACTGGGGATCTGTGCTTTCCCAGAGACGGAACATCTCACGGGGCTCAGTCTCGGCAAGCCTCTTTCTGAAAAGGCGAACGGTCGGATTCTTCTCCCACGACGAAGGGCCCAGCCCTGAAAGCTCTTGCTGCTCTTCACCGCCCCTTGGCACCCTACCTACAGGCACAACAGCACTGGGGATCTGTGCTTTCCCAGAGACTGAACATCTCACGGCGCACAGTCTCGGCAGAGCCTCTTTTTTTTGGAAAAGGCGAACGGTCGGATCCTTCTCCCACGAGGAAGGGCCCAGCCCTGAAAGCTCTTGCTGCTCTTCACCGTCCCTTGGCACCCTACCTACAGGCACAACAGCACTGGGGATCTGTGCTTTCCCAGAGACGGAACATCTCACGGGGCTCAGTCTCGGCAAGCCTCTTTCTGAAAAGGCGAACGGTCGGATCCTTCTCCCACGAGGAAGGGCCCAGCCCTGAAAGCTCTTGCTGCTCTTCACCGTCCCTTGGCACCCTACCTACAGGCACAACAGCACTGGGGATCTGTGCTTTCCCAGAGACGGAACATCTCACGGGGCTCAGTCTCGGCAAGCCTCTTTCTGAAAAGGCGAACGGTCGGATCCTTCTCCCACGAGGAAGGGCCCAGCCCTGAAAGCTCTTGCTGCTCTTCACCGCCCCTTGGCACCCTACCTACAGGCACAACAGCACTGGGGATCTGTGCTTTGCCAGAGACGGAACATCTCACGGGGCTCAGTCTCGGCAAGCCTCTTTCTGAAAAGGCGAACGGTCGGATATTTGTCCCACGAGGAAGGGCCCAACCCTGAAAGCTCTTGCTTCTCTTCACCGTCCCTTGTGGCCCTACCTACAGGCACAACAGCACTGGGGATCTGTGCTTTCCCAGAGACGGAACATCTCACGGGGCTCAGTCTCGGCAAGCCTCTTTCTGAAAAGGCGAACGGTCGGATCCTTCTCCCACGAGGAAGGGCCCAGCCCTGAAAGCTCTTGCTGCTCTTCACCGTCCCTTGGCACCCTACCTACAGGCACAACAGCACTGGGGATCTATGCTTTCGCAGAGACGGAACATCTCGTAGTGCTACGCCTCGGCAGAGCCTCTTTTTTTTGGAAAAGGCGAACGGTCGGATCCTTCTCCCACGAGGAAGGGCCCAGCCCTGAAAGCTCTTGCTGCTCTTCACCGCCCCTTGGCACCCTACCTACAGGCACAACAGCACTGGGGATCTGTGCTTTCCCAGAGACGGAACATCTCACGGGGCTCAGTCTCGGCAAGCCTCTTTCTGAAAAGGCGAACGGTGCGATCCTTCTCCCACGAGGAAGGGCCCAGCCCTGAAAGCTCTTGCTACTCTTCACCGCCCCTTGGCACCCTACCTACAGGCACAACAGCACTGGGGATCTGTGCTTTGCCAGAGACGGAACATCTCACGGGGCTCAGTCTCGGCAAGCCTCTTTCTGAAAAGGCGAACGGTCGGATCCTTCTCCCACGAGGAAGGGCCCAGCCCTGAAAGCTCTTGCTGCTCTTCACCGCCCCTTGGCACCCTACCTACAGGCACAACAGCACTGGGGATCTGTGCTTTCCCAGAGACGGAACATCTCGTGGCGCTACGCCTCGGCAGAGCCTCTTTTTTCTGGAAAAGGCGAACGGTCGGATCCTTCTCCCACGAGGAAGGGCCCAGCCCTGAAAGCTCTTGCTGCTCTTCACCGCCCCTTGGCACCCTACCTACAGGCACAACAGCACTGGGGATCTGT
The DNA here is from genome assembly GCF_964188355.1 of Buteo buteo. Lineage (NCBI taxonomy): Eukaryota > Metazoa > Chordata > Aves > Accipitriformes > Accipitridae > Buteo > Buteo buteo. The sequence goes on along the minus strand of NC_134176.1, from coordinate 46,092,185 downwards.
GCTTTCCCAGAGACGGAATATCTCACGGGGCTCAGTCTCGGCAAGCCTCTTTCTGAAAAGGCGAACGGTGGGATCCTTCTCCCACGAGGAAGGGCCCAGCCCTGAAAGCTCTTGCTGCTCTTCACCGTCCCTTGTGGCCCTACCTACAGGCACAACAGCACTGGGGATCTGTGCTTTCCCAGAGACGGAACATCTCACGGGGCTCAGTCTCGGCAAGCCTCTTTCTGAAAAGGCGAACGGTCGGATCCTTCTCCCACGAGGAAGGGCCCAGCCCTGAAAGCTCTTGCTGCTCTTCACCGTCCCTTGGCACCCTACCTACAGGCACAACAGCACTGGGGATCTGTGCTTTCCCAGAGACGGAATATCTCACGGCGCTCAGTCTTGGCAAGCCTCTTTCTGAAAAGGCGAACGGTCGGATCCTTCTCCCACGAGGAAGGGCCCAGCCCTGAAAGCTCTTGCTGCTCTTCACCGCCCCTTGGCACCCTACCTACAGGCACAACAGCACTGGGGATCTGTGCTTTCCCAGAGACGGAACATCTCACGGGGCTCAGTCTCGGCAAGCCTCTTTCTGAAAAGACGAACGGTGCGATCCATCTCCCACGAGGAAGGGCCCAGCCCTGAAAGCTCTTGCTGCTCTTCACCGTCCCTTGGCACCCTACCTACAGGCACAACAGCACTGGGGATCTGTGCTTTCCCAGAGACGGAACATCTCACGGGGCTCAGTCTCGGCAAGCCTCTTTCTGAAAAGGCGAACGGTCGGATCCTTCTCCCACGACGAAGGGCCCAGCCCTGAAAGCTCTTGCTGCTCTTCACTGTCCCTTGGCACCCTACCTACAGGCACAACAGCACTGGGGATCTGTGCTTTCCCAGAGACGGAACATCTCACGGGGCTCAGTCTCGGCAAGCCTCTTTCTGAAAAGGCGAACGGTCGGATCCTTCTCCCACGAGGAAGGGCCCAGCCCTGAAAGCTCTTGCTGCTCTTCACCGCCCCTTGGCACCCTACCTACAGGCACAACAGCACTGGGGATCTGTGCTTTCCCAGAGACGGAACATCTCACGGGGCTCAGTCTCGGCAAGCCTCTTTCTGAAAAGGCGAACGGTCGGATCCTTCTCCCACGAGGAAGGGCCCAGCCCTGAAAGCTCTTGCTGCTCTTCACCGTCCCTTGGCACCCTACCTACAGGCACAACAGCACTGGGGATCTGTGCTTTCCCAGAGACGGAACATCTCACGGGGCTCAGTCTCGGCAAGCCTCTTTCTGAAAAGGCGAACGGTCGGATCCTGCTCCCACGAGGAAGGGCCCAGCCCTGAAAGCTCTTGCTGCTCTTCACCGCCCCTTGGCACCCTACCTACAGGCACAACAGCACTGGGGATCTGTGCTTTCCCAGAGACGGAACATCTCACGGGGCTCAGTCTCGGCAAGCCTCTTTCTGAAAAGACGAACGGTGCGATCCATCTCCCCCGAGGAAGGGCCCAGCCCTGAAAGCTCTTGCTGCTCTTCACCGCCCCTTGGCACCCTACCTACAGGCACAACAGCACTGGGGATCTGTGCTTTCCCAGAGACGGAATATCTCACGGCGCTCAGTCTCGGCAAGCCTCTTTCTGAAAAGGCGAACGGTCGGATCCTTCTCCCACGAGGAAGGGCCCAGCCCTGAAAGCTCTTGCTGCTCTTCACCGTCCCTTGGCACCCTACCTACAGGCACAACAGCACTGGGGATCTATGCTTTCGCAGAGACGGAACGTCTCGTAGTGCTACGCCTCGGCAGAGCCTCTTTTTTTTGGAAAAGGCGAACGGTCGGATCCTTCTCCCACGAGGAAGGGCCCAGCCCTGAAAGCTCTTGCTGCTCTTCACCGCCCCTTGGCACCCTACCTACAGGCACAACAGCACTGGGGATCTGTGCTTTCCCAGAGACTGAACATCTCACGGCGCACAGTCTCGGCAGAGCCTCTTTTTTTTGGAAAAGGCGAACGGTCGGATCCTTCTCCCACGAGGAAGGGCCCAGCCCTGAAAGCTCTTGCTGCTCTTCACCGCCCCTTGGCACCCTACCTACAGGCACAACAGCACTGGGGATCTGTGCTTTCCCAGAGACGGAACATCTCACGGGGCTCAGTCTCGGCAAGCCTCTTTCTGAAAAGGCGAACGGTCGGATCCTTCTCCCACGAGGAAGGGCCCAGCCCTGAAAGCTCTTGCTGCTCTTCACCGTCCCTTGGCACCCTACCTACAGGCACAACAGCACTGGGGATCTGTGCTTTCCCAGAGACGGAACATCTCACGGGGCTCAGTCTCGGCAAGCCTCTTTCTGAAAAGGCGAACGGTCGGATACTTCTCCCACGAGGAAGGGCCCAGCCCTGAAAGCTCTTGCTGCTCTTCACCGTCCCTTGGCACCCTACCTACAGGCACAACAGCACTGGGGATCTGTGCTTTCCCAGAGACGGAACATCTCACGGGGCTCAGTCTCGGCAAGCCTCTTTCTGAAAAGGCGAACGGTCGGATCCTTCTCCCACGAGGAAGGGCCCAGCCCTGAAAGCTCTTGCTGCTCTTCACCGTCCCTTGGCACCCTACCTACAGGCACAACAGCACTGGGGATCTGTGCTTTCCCAGAGACGGAACATCTCACGGGGCTCAGTCTCGGCAAGCCTCTTTCTGAAAAGGCGAACGGTCGGATCCTTCTCCCACGAGGAAGGGCCCAGCCCTGAAAGCTCTTGCTGCTCTTCACCGCCCCTTGGCACCCTACCTACAGGCACAACAGCACTGGGGATCTATGCTTTCGCAGAGACGGAACATCTCGTAGTGCTACGCCTCGGCAGAGCCTCTTTTTTTTGGAAAAGGCGAACGGTCGGATCCTTCTCCCACGAGGAAGGGCCCAGCCCTGAAAGCTCTTGCTGCTCTTCACCGCCCCTTGGCACCCTACCTACAGGCACAACAGCACTGGGGATCTGTGCTTTCCCAGAGACGGAACATCTCACGGGGCTCAGTCTCGGCAAGCCTCTTTCTGAAAAGGCGAACGGTGCGATCCTTCTCCCACGAGGAAGGGCCCAGCCCTGAAAGCTCTTGCTACTCTTCACCGCCCCTTGGCACCCTACCTACAGGCACAACAGCACTGGGGATCTGTGCTTTGCCAGAGACGGAACATCTCACGGGGCTCAGTCTCGGCAAGCCTCTTTCTGAAAAGGCGAACGGTCGGATCCTTCTCCCACGAGGAAGGGCCCAGCCCTGAAAGCTCTTGCTGCTCTTCACCGCCCCTTGGCACCCTACCTACAGGCACAACAGCACTGGGGATCTGTGCTTTCCCAGAGACGGAACATCTCGTGGCGCTACGCCTCGGCAGAGCCTCTTTTTTCTGGAAAAGGCGAACGGTCGGATCCTTCTCCCACGAGGAAGGGCCCAGCCCTGAAAGCTCTTGCTGCTCTTCACCGCCCCTTGGCACCCTACCTACAGGCACAACAGCACTGGGGATCTGTGCTTTCCCAGAGACGGAATATCTCACGGGGCTCAGTCTCGGCAAGCCTCTTTCTGAAAAGGCGAACGGTCGGATCCTTCTCCCACGAGGAAGGGCCCAGCCCTGAAAGCTCTTGCTGCTCTTCACCGTCCCTTGTGGCCCTACCTACAGGCACAACAGCACTGGGGATCTGTGCTTTCCCAGAGACGGAACATCTCACGGGGCTCAGTCTCGGCAAGCCTCTTTCTGAAAAGGCGAACGGTCGGATCCTTCTCCCACGAGGAAGGGCCCAGCCCTGAAAGCTCTTGCTGCTCTTCACCGTCCCTTGGCACCCTACCTACAGGCACAACAGCACTGGGGATCTGTGCTTTCCCAGAGACGGAATATCTCACGGCGCTCAGTCTTGGCAAGCCTCTTTCTGAAAAGGCGAACGGTCGGATCCTTCTCCCACGAGGAAGGGCCCAGCCCTGAAAGCTCTTGCTGCTCTTCACCGCCCCTTGGCACCCTACCTACAGGCACAACAGCACTGGGGATCTGTGCTTTCCCAGAGACGGAACATCTCACGGGGCTCAGTCTCGGCAAGCCTCTTTCTGAAAAGACGAACGGTGCGATCCTTCTCCCACGAGGAAGGGCCCAGCCCTGAAAGCTCTTGCTGCTCTTCACCGTCCCTTGGCACCCTACCTACAGGCACAACAGCACTGGGGATCTGTGCTTTCCCAGAGACGGAACATCTCACGGGGCTCAGTCTCGGCAAGCCTCTTTCTGAAAAGGCGAACGGTCGGATCCTTCTCCCACGACGAAGGGCCCAGCCCTGAAAGCTCTTGCTGCTCTTCACTGTCCCTTGGCACCCTACCTACAGGCACAACAGCACTGGGGATCTGTGCTTTCCCAGAGACGGAACATCTCACGGGGCTCAGTCTCGGCAAGCCTCTTTCTGAAAAGGCGAACGGTCGGATCCTTCTCCCACGAGGAAGGGCCCAGCCCTGAAAGCTCTTGCTGCTCTTCACCGCCCCTTGGCACCCTACCTACAGGCACAACAGCACTGGGGATCTGTGCTTTCCCAGAGACGGAACATCTCACGGGGCTCAGTCTCGGCAAGCCTCTTTCTGAAAAGGCGAACGGTCGGATCCTTCTCCCACGAGGAAGGGCCCAGCCCTGAAAGCTCTTGCTGCTCTTCACCGTCCCTTGGCACCCTACCTACAGGCACAACAGCACTGGGGATCTGTGCTTTCCCAGAGACGGAACATCTCACGGGGCTCAGTCTCGGCAAGCCTCTTTCTGAAAAGGCGAACGGTCGGATACTTCTCCCACGAGGAAGGGCCCAGCCCTGAAAGCTCTTGCTGCTCTTCACCGCCCCTTGGCACCCTACCTACAGGCACAACAGCACTGGGGATCTGTGCTTTCCCAGAGACGGAACATCTCACGGGGCTCAGTCTCGGCAAGCCTCTTTCTGAAAAGACGAACGGTGCGATCCATCTCCCCCGAGGAAGGGCCCAGCCCTGAAAGCTCTTGCTGCTCTTCACCGCCCCTTGGCACCCTACCTACAGGCACAACAGCACTGGGGATCTGTGCTTTCCCAGAGACGGAATATCTCACGGCGCTCAGTCTCGGCAAGCCTCTTTCTGAAAAGGCGAACGGTCGGATCCTTCTCCCACGAGGAAGGGCCCAGCCCTGAAAGCTCTTGCTGCTCTTCACCGTCCCTTGGCACCCTACCTACAGGCACAACAGCACTGGGGATCTATGCTTTCGCAGAGACGGAACGTCTCGTAGTGCTACGCCTCGGCAGAGCCTCTTTTTTTTGGAAAAGGCGAACGGTCGGATCCTTCTCCCACGAGGAAGGGCCCAGCCCTGAAAGCTCTTGCTGCTCTTCACCGCCCCTTGGCACCCTACCTACAGGCACAACAGCACTGGGGATCTGTGCTTTCCCAGAGACTGAATATCTCACGGCGCACAGTCTCGGCAGAGCCTCTTTTTTTTGGAAAAGGCGAACGGTCGGATCCTTCTCCCACGAGGAAGGGCCCAGCCCTGAAAGCTCTTGCTGCTCTTCACCGCCCCTTGGCACCCTACCTACAGGCACAACAGCACTGGGGATCTGTGCTTTCCCAGAGACGGAACATCTCACGGGGCTCAGTCTCGGCAAGCCTCTTTCTGAAAAGGCGAACGGTCGGATCCTTCTCCCACGAGGAAGGGCCCAGCCCTGAAAGCTCTTGCTGCTCTTCACCGTCCCTTGGCACCCTACCTACAGGCACAACAGCACTGGGGATCTGTGCTTTCCCAGAGACGGAACATCTCACGGGGCTCAGTCTCGGCAAGCCTCTTTCTGAAAAGGCGAACGGTCGGATCCTTCTCCCACGAGGAAGGGCCCAGCCCTGAAAGCTCTTGCTGCTCTTCACCGCCCCTTGGCACCCTACCTACAGGCACAACAGCACTGGGGATCTGTGCTTTGCCAGAGACGGAACATCTCACGGGGCTCAGTCTCGGCAAGCCTCTTTCTGAAAAGGCGAACGGTGCGATCCTTCTCCCACGAGGAAGGGCCCAGCCCTGAAAGCTCTTGCTGCTCTTCACCGTCCCTTGGCACCCTACCTACAGGCACAACAGCAGTGGGGATCTGTGCTTTCCCAGAGACGGAACATCTCACGGGGCTCAGTCTCGGCAAGCCTCTTTCTGAAAAGGCGAACGGTCGGATCCTTCTCCCACGAGGAAGGGCCCAGCCCTGAAAGCTCTTGCTGCTCTTCACCGTCCCTTGTGGCCCTACCTACAGGCACAACAGCACTGGGGATCTGTGCTTTCCCAGAGACGGAACATCTCGTGGCGCTACGCCTCGGCAGAGCCTCTTTTTTTTGGAAAAGGCGAACGGTCGGATCCTTCTCCCACGAGGAAGGGCCCAGCCCTGAAAGCTCTTGCTGCTCTTCACTGTCCCTTGGCACCCTACCTACAGGCACAACAGCACTGGGGATCTGTGCTTTCCCAGAGACGGAACATCTCACGGGGCTCAGTCTCGGCAAGCCTCTTTCTGAAAAGGCGAACGGTCGGATTCTTCTCCCACGACGAAGGGCCCAGCCCTGAAAGCTCTTGCTGCTCTTCACCGCCCCTTGGCACCCTACCTACAGGCACAACAGCACTGGGGATCTGTGCTTTCCCAGAGACTGAACATCTCACGGCGCACAGTCTCGGCAGAGCCTCTTTTTTTTGGAAAAGGCGAACGGTCGGATCCTTCTCCCACGAGGAAGGGCCCAGCCCTGAAAGCTCTTGCTGCTCTTCACCGTCCCTTGGCACCCTACCTACAGGCACAACAGCACTGGGGATCTGTGCTTTCCCAGAGACGGAACATCTCACGGGGCTCAGTCTCGGCAAGCCTCTTTCTGAAAAGGCGAACGGTCGGATCCTTCTCCCACGAGGAAGGGCCCAGCCCTGAAAGCTCTTGCTGCTCTTCACCGTCCCTTGGCACCCTACCTACAGGCACAACAGCACTGGGGATCTGTGCTTTCCCAGAGACGGAACATCTCACGGGGCTCAGTCTCGGCAAGCCTCTTTCTGAAAAGGCGAACGGTCGGATCCTTCTCCCACGAGGAAGGGCCCAGCCCTGAAAGCTCTTGCTGCTCTTCACCGCCCCTTGGCACCCTACCTACAGGCACAACAGCACTGGGGATCTGTGCTTTCCCAGAGACGGAACATCTCACGGGGCTCAGTCTCGGCAAGCCTCTTTCTGAAAAGGCGAACGGTCGGATATTTGTCCCACGAGGAAGGGCCCAACCCTGAAAGCTCTTGCTTCTCTTCACCGTCCCTTGTGGCCCTACCTACAGGCACAACAGCACTGGGGATCTGTGCTTTCCCAGAGACGGAACATCTCACGGGGCTCAGTCTCGGCAAGCCTCTTTCTGAAAAGGCGAACGGTCGGATCCTTCTCCCACGAGGAAGGGCCCAGCCCTGAAAGCTCTTGCTGCTCTTCACCGTCCCTTGGCACCCTACCTACAGGCACAACAGCACTGGGGATCTATGCTTTCGCAGAGACGGAACATCTCGTAGTGCTACGCCTCGGCAGAGCCTCTTTTTTTTGGAAAAGGCGAACGGTCGGATCCTTCTCCCACGAGGAAGGGCCCAGCCCTGAAAGCTCTTGCTGCTCTTCACCGCCCCTTGGCACCCTACCTACAGGCACAACAGCACTGGGGATCTGTGCTTTCCCAGAGACGGAACATCTCACGGGGCTCAGTCTCGGCAAGCCTCTTTCTGAAAAGGCGAACGGTGCGATCCTTCTCCCACGAGGAAGGGCCCAGCCCTGAAAGCTCTTGCTACTCTTCACCGCCCCTTGGCACCCTACCTACAGGCACAACAGCACTGGGGATCTGTGCTTTGCCAGAGACGGAACATCTCACGGGGCTCAGTCTCGGCAAGCCTCTTTCTGAAAAGGCGAACGGTCGGATCCTTCTCCCACGAGGAAGGGCCCAGCCCTGAAAGCTCTTGCTGCTCTTCACCGCCCCTTGGCACCCTACCTACAGGCACAACAGCACTGGGGATCTGTGCTTTCCCAGAGACGGAACATCTCGTGGCGCTACGCCTCGGCAGAGCCTCTTTTTTCTGGAAAAGGCGAACGGTCGGATCCTTCTCCCACGAGGAAGGGCCCAGCCCTGAAAGCTCTTGCTGCTCTTCACCGCCCCTTGGCACCCTACCTACAGGCACAACAGCACTGGGGATCTGTGCTTTCCCAGAGACGGAATATCTCACGGGGCTCAGTCTCGGCAAGCCTCTTTCTGAAAAGGCGAACGGTGGGATCCTTCTCCCACGAGGAAGGGCCCAGCCCTGAAAGCTCTTGCTGCTCTTCACCGTCCCTTGTGGCCCTACCTACAGGCACAACAGCACTGGGGATCTGTGCTTTCCCAGAGACGGAACATCTCACGGGGCTCAGTCTCGGCAAGCCTCTTTCTGAAAAGGCGAACGGTCGGATCCTTCTCCCACGAGGAAGGGCCCAGCCCTGAAAGCTCTTGCTGCTCTTCACCGTCCCTTGGCACCCTACCTACAGGCACAACAGCACTGGGGATCTGTGCTTTCCCAGAGACGGAATATCTCACGGCGCTCAGTCTTGGCAAGCCTCTTTCTGAAAAGGCGAACGGTCGGATCCTTCTCCCACGAGGAAGGGCCCAGCCCTGAAAGCTCTTGCTGCTCTTCACCGCCCCTTGGCACCCTACCTACAGGCACAACAGCACTGGGGATCTGTGCTTTCCCAGAGACGGAACATCTCACGGGGCTCAGTCTCGGCAAGCCTCTTTCTGAAAAGACGAACGGTGCGATCCATCTCCCACGAGGAAGGGCCCAGCCCTGAAAGCTCTTGCTGCTCTTCACCGTCCCTTGGCACCCTACCTACAGGCACAACAGCACTGGGGATCTGTGCTTTCCCAGAGACGGAACATCTCACGGGGCTCAGTCTCGGCAAGCCTCTTTCTGAAAAGGCGAACGGTCGGATCCTTCTCCCACGACGAAGGGCCCAGCCCTGAAAGCTCTTGCTGCTCTTCACTGTCCCTTGGCACCCTACCTACAGGCACAACAGCACTGGGGATCTGTGCTTTCCCAGAGACGGAACATCTCACGGGGCTCAGTCTCGGCAAGCCTCTTTCTGAAAAGGCGAACGGTCGGATCCTTCTCCCACGAGGAAGGGCCCAGCCCTGAAAGCTCTTGCTGCTCTTCACCGCCCCTTGGCACCCTACCTACAGGCACAACAGCACTGGGGATCTGTGCTTTCCCAGAGACGGAACATCTCACGGGGCTCAGTCTCGGCAAGCCTCTTTCTGAAAAGGCGAACGGTCGGATCCTTCTCCCACGAGGAAGGGCCCAGCCCTGAAAGCTCTTGCTGCTCTTCACCGTCCCTTGGCACCCTACCTACAGGCACAACAGCACTGGGGATCTGTGCTTTCCCAGAGACGGAACATCTCACGGGGCTCAGTCTCGGCAAGCCTCTTTCTGAAAAGGCGAACGGTCGGATCCTGCTCCCACGAGGAAGGGCCCAGCCCTGAAAGCTCTTGCTGCTCTTCACCGCCCCTTGGCACCCTACCTACAGGCACAACAGCACTGGGGATCTGTGCTTTCCCAGAGACGGAACATCTCACGGGGCTCAGTCTCGGCAAGCCTCTTTCTGAAAAGACGAACGGTGCGATCCATCTCCCCCGAGGAAGGGCCCAGCCCTGAAAGCTCTTGCTGCTCTTCACCGCCCCTTGGCACCCTACCTACAGGCACAACAGCACTGGGGATCTGTGCTTTCCCAGAGACGGAATATCTCACGGCGCTCAGTCTCGGCAAGCCTCTTTCTGAAAAGGCGAACGGTCGGATCCTTCTCCCACGAGGAAGGGCCCAGCCCTGAAAGCTCTTGCTGCTCTTCACCGTCCCTTGGCACCCTACCTACAGGCACAACAGCACTGGGGATCTATGCTTTCGCAGAGACGGAACGTCTCGTAGTGCTACGCCTCGGCAGAGCCTCTTTTTTTTGGAAAAGGCGAACGGTCGGATCCTTCTCCCACGAGGAAGGGCCCAGCCCTGAAAGCTCTTGCTGCTCTTCACCGCCCCTTGGCACCCTACCTACAGGCACAACAGCACTGGGGATCTGTGCTTTCCCAGAGACTGAACATCTCACGGCGCACAGTCTCGGCAGAGCCTCTTTTTTTTGGAAAAGGCGAACGGTCGGATCCTTCTCCCACGAGGAAGGGCCCAGCCCTGAAAGCTCTTGCTGCTCTTCACCGCCCCTTGGCACCCTACCTACAGGCACAACAGCACTGGGGATCTGTGCTTTCCCAGAGACGGAACATCTCACGGGGCTCAGTCTCGGCAAGCCTCTTTCTGAAAAGGCGAACGGTCGGATCCTTCTCCCACGAGGAAGGGCCCAGCCCTGAAAGCTCTTGCTGCTCTTCACCGTCCCTTGGCACCCTACCTACAGGCACAACAGCACTGGGGATCTGTGCTTTCCCAGAGACGGAACATCTCACGGGGCTCAGTCTCGGCAAGCCTCTTTCTGAAAAGGCGAACGGTCGGATACTTCTCCCACGAGGAAGGGCCCAGCCCTGAAAGCTCTTGCTGCTCTTCACCGTCCCTTGGCACCCTACCTACAGGCACAACAGCACTGGGGATCTGTGCTTTCCCAGAGACGGAACATCTCACGGGGCTCAGTCTCGGCAAGCCTCTTTCTGAAAAGGCGAACGGTCGGATCCTTCTCCCACGAGGAAGGGCCCAGCCCTGAAAGCTCTTGCTGCTCTTCACCGTCCCTTGGCACCCTACCTACAGGCACAACAGCACTGGGGATCTGTGCTTTCCCAGAGACGGAACATCTCACGGGGCTCAGTCTCGGCAAGCCTCTTTCTGAAAAGGCGAACGGTCGGATCCTTCTCCCACGAGGAAGGGCCCAGCCCTGAAAGCTCTTGCTGCTCTTCACCGCCCCTTGGCACCCTACCTACAGGCACAACAGCACTGGGGATCTATGCTTTCGCAGAGACGGAACATCTCGTAGTGCTACGCCTCGGCAGAGCCTCTTTTTTTTGGAAAAGGCGAACGGTCGGATCCTTCTCCCACGAGGAAGGGCCCAGCCCTGAAAGCTCTTGCTGCTCTTCACCGCCCCTTGGCACCCTACCTACAGGCACAACAGCACTGGGGATCTGTGCTTTCCCAGAGACGGAACATCTCACGGGGCTCAGTCTCGGCAAGCCTCTTTCTGAAAAGGCGAACGGTGCGATCCTTCTCCCACGAGGAAGGGCCCAGCCCTGAAAGCTCTTGCTACTCTTCACCGCCCCTTGGCACCCTACCTACAGGCACAACAGCACTGGGGATCTGTGCTTTGCCAGAGACGGAACATCTCACGGGGCTCAGTCTCGGCAAGCCTCTTTCTGAAAAGGCGAACGGTCGGATCCTTCTCCCACGAGGAAGGGCCCAGCCCTGAAAGCTCTTGCTGCTCTTCACCGCCCCTTGGCACCCTACCTACAGGCACAACAGCACTGGGGATCTGTGCTTTCCCAGAGACGGAACATCTCGTGGCGCTACGCCTCGGCAGAGCCTCTTTTTTCTGGAAAAGGCGAACGGTCGGATCCTTCTCCCACGAGGAAGGGCCCAGCCCTGAAAGCTCTTGCTGCTCTTCACCGCCCCTTGGCACCCTACCTACAGGCACAACAGCACTGGGGATCTGTGCTTTCCCAGAGACGGAATATCTCACGGGGCTCAGTCTCGGCAAGCCTCTTTCTGAAAAGGCGAACGGTCGGATCCTTCTCCCACGAGGAAGGGCCCAGCCCTGAAAGCTCTTGCTGCTCTTCACCGTCCCTTGTGGCCCTACCTACAGGCAGAACAGCACTGGGGATCTGTGCTTTCCCAGAGACGGAACATCTCACGGGGCTCAGTCTCGGCAAGCCTCTTTCTGAAAAGACGAACGGTGCGATCCTTCTCCCACGAGGAAGGGCCCAGCCCTGAAAGCTCTTGCTGCTCTTCACCGTCCCTTGGCACCCTACCTACAGGCACAACAGCACTGGGGATCTGTGCTTTCCCAGAGACGGAACATCTCACGGGGCTCAGTCTCGGCAAGCCTCTTTCTGAAAAGGCGAACGGTCGGATCCTTCTCCCACGACGAAGGGCCCAGCCCTGAAAGCTCTTGCTGCTCTTCACTGTCCCTTGGCACCCTACCTACAGGCACAACAGCACTGGGGATCTGTGCTTTCCCAGAGACGGAACATCTCACGGGGCTCAGTCTCGGCAAGCCTCTTTCTGAAAAGGCGAACGGTCGGATCCTTCTCCCACGAGGAAGGGCCCAGCCCTGAAAGCTCTTGCTGCTCTTCACCGCCCCTTGGCACCCTACCTACAGGCACAACAGCACTGGGGATCTGTGCTTTCCCAGAGACGGAACATCTCACGGGGCTCAGTCTCGGCAAGCCTCTTTCTGAAAAGGCGAACGGTCGGATCCTTCTCCCACGAGGAAGGGCCCAGCCCTGAAAGCTCTTGCTGCTCTTCACCGTCCCTTGGCACCCTACCTACAGGCACAACAGCACTGGGGATCTGTGCTTTCCCAGAGACGGAACATCTCACGGGGCTCAGTCTCGGCAAGCCTCTTTCTGAAAAGGCGAACGGTCGGATACTTGTCCCACGAGGAAGGGCCCAGCCCTGAAAGCTCTTGCTGCTCTTCACCGCCCCTTGGCACCCTACCTACAGGCACAACAGCACTGGGGATCTGTGCTTTCCCAGAGACGGAACATCTCACGGGGCTCAGTCTCGGCAAGCCTCTTTCTGAAAAGACGAACGGTGCGATCCATCTCCCCCGAGGAAGGGCCCAGCCCTGAAAGCTCTTGCTGCTCTTCACCGCCCCTTGGCACCCTACCTACAGGCACAACAGCACTGGGGATCTGTGCTTTCCCAGAGACGGAATATCTCACGGCGCTCAGTCTCGGCAAGCCTCTTTCTGAAAAGGCGAACGGTCGGATCCTTCTCCCACGAGGAAGGGCCCAGCCCTGAAAGCTCTTGCTGCTCTTCACCGCCCCTTGGCACCCTACCTACAGGCACAACAGCACTGGGGATCTATGCTTTCGCAGAGACGGAACGTCTCGTAGTGCTACGCCTCGGCAGAGCCTCTTTTTTTTGGAAAAGGCGAACGGTCGGATCCTTCTCCCACGAGGAAGGGCCCAGCCCTGAAAGCTCTTGCTGCTGTTCACCGTCCCTTGGCACCCTACCTACAGGCACAACAGCACTGGGGATCTGTGCTTTCCCAGAGACGGAACATCTCACGGGGCTCAGTCTCGGCAAGCCTCTTTCTGAAAAGGCGAACGGTCGGATCCTTCTCCCACGAGGAAGGGCCCAGCCCTGAAAGCTCTTGCTGCTCTTCACCGCCCCTTGGCACCCTACCTACAGGCACAACAGCACTGGGGATCTGTGCTTTCCCAGAGACGGAATATCTCACGGGGCTCAGTCTCGGCAAGCCTCTTTCTGAAAAGGCGAACGGTCGGATCCTTCTCCCACGAGGAAGGGCCCAGCCCTGAAAGCTCTTGCTGCTCTTCACCGTCCCTTGGCACCCTACCTACAGGCACAACAGCACTGGGGATCTGTGCTTTCCCAGAGACGGAACATCTCACGGGGCTCAGTCTCGGCAAGCCTCTTTCTGAAAAGGCGAACGGTCGGATCCTTCTCCCACGACGAAGGGCCCAGCCCTGAAAGCTCTTGCTGCTCTTCACCGCCCCTTGGCACCCTACCTACAGGCACAACAGCACTGGGGATCTGTGCTTTCCCAGAGACTGAACATCTCACGGCGCACAGTCTCGGCAGAGCCTCTTTTTTTTGGAAAAGGCGAACGGTCGGATCCTTCTCCCATGAGGAAGGGCCCAGCCCTGAAAGCTCTTGCTGCTCTTCACCGCCCCTTGGCACCCTACCTACAGGCACAACAGCACTGGGGATCTGTGCTTTCCCAGAGACGGAACATCTCACGGGGCTCAGTCTCGGCAAGCCTCTTTCTGAAAAGGCGAACGGTCGGATCCTTCTCCCACGAGGAAGGGCCCAGCCCTGAAAGCTCTTGCTGCTCTTCACCGTCCCTTGGCACCCTACCTACAGGCACAACAGCACTGGGGATCTGTGCTTTCCCAGAGACGGAACATCTCACGGCGCTCAGTCTCGGCAAGCCTCTTTCTGAAAAGGCGAACGGTCGGATACTTGTCCCACGAGGAAGGGCCCAGCCCTGAAAGCTCTTGCTGCTCTTCACCGCCCCTTGGCACCCTACCTACAGGCACAACAGCACTGGGGATCTGTGCTTTCCCAGAGACGGAACATCTCACGGGGCTCAGTCTCGGCAAGCCTCTTTCTGAAAAGACGAACGGTGCGATCCATCTCCCACGAGGAAGGGCCCAGCCCTGAAAGCTCTTGCTGCTCTTCACCGCCCCTTGGCACCCTACCTACAGGCACAACAGCACTGGGGATCTGTGCTTTCCCAGAGACGGAATATCTCACGGCGCTCAGTCTCGGCAAGCCTCTTTCTGAAAAGGCGAACGGTCGGATCCTTCTCCCACGAGGAAGGGCCCAGCCCTGAAAGCTCTTGCTGCTCTTCACCGTCCCTTGGCACCCTACCTACAGGCACAACAGCACTGGGGATCTATGCTTTCGCAGAGACGGAACGTCTCGTAGTGCTACGCCTCGGCAGAGCCTCTTTTTTTTGGAAAAGGCGAACGGTCGGATCCTTCTCCCACGAGGAAGGGCCCAGCCCTGAAAGCTCTTGCTGCTCTTCACCGTCCCTTGGCACCCTACCTACAGGCACAACAGCACTGGGGATCTGTGCTTTCCCAGAGACTGAACATCTCACGGCGCACAGTCTCGGCAGAGCCTCTTTTTTTTGGAAAAGGCGAACGGTCGGATCCTTCTCCCACGAGGAAGGGCCCAGCCCTGAAAGCTCTTGCTGCTCTTCACTGTCCCTTGGCACCCTACCTACAGGCACAACAGCACTGGGGATCTGTGCTTTGCCAGAGACGGAACATCTCACGGGGCTCAGTCTCGGCAAGCCTCTTTCTGAAAAGGCGAACGGTGCGATCCTTCTCCCACGAGGAAGGGCCCAGCCCTGAAAGCTCTTGCTACTCTTCACCGCCCCTTGGCACCCTACCTACAGGCACAACAGCACTGGGGATCTGTGCTTTCCCAGAGACGGAATATCTCACGGGGCTCAGTCTCGGCAAGCCTCTTTCTGAAAAGGCGAACGGTCGGATCCTTCTCCCACGAGGAAGGGACCAGCCCTGAAAGCTCTTGCTGCTCTTCACCGTCCCTTGTGGCCCTACCTACAGGCACAACAGCACTGGGGATCTGTGCTTTCCCAGAGACGGAACATCTCACGGGGCTCAGTCTCGGCAAGCCTCTTTCTGAAAAGGCGAACGGTCGGATCCTTCTCCCACGAGGAAGGGCCCAGCCCTGAAAGCTCTTGCTGCTCTTCACCGCCCCTTGGCACCCTACCTACAGGCACAACAGCACTGGGGATCTATGCTTTCGCAGAGACGGAACGTCTCGTAGTGCTACGCCTCGGCAGAGCCTCTTTTTTTTGGAAAAGGCGAACGGTCGGATCCTTCTCCCACGAGGAAGGGCCCAGCCCTGAAAGCTCTTGCTGCTGTTCACCGTCCCTTGGCACCCTACCTACAGGCACAACAGCACTGGGGATCTGTGCTTTCCCAGAGACGGAACATCTCACGGGGCTCAGTCTCGGCAAGCCTCTTTCTGAAAAGGCGAATGGTCGGATCCTTCTCCCACGAGGAAGGGCCCAGCCCTGAAAGCTCTTGCTGCTCTTCACCGTCCCTTGGCACCCTACCTACAGGCACAACAGCACTGGGGATCTGTGCTTTCCCAGAGACGGAACATCTCACGGCGCTCAGTCTCGGCAAGCCTCTTTCTGAAAAGGCGAACGGTCGGATCCTTCTCCCACGAGGAAGGGCCCAGCCCTGAAAGCTCTTGCTGCTCTTCACCGCCCCTTGGCACCCTACCTACAGGCACAACAGCACTGGGGATCTGTGCTTTCCCAGAGACGGAATATCTCACGGGGCTCAGTCTCGGCAAGCCTCTTTCTGAAAAGGCGAACGGTCGGATCCTTCTCCCACGAGGAAGGGCCCAGCCCTGAAAGCTCTTGCTGCTCTTCACCGTCCCTTGGCACCCTACCTACAGGCACAACAGCACTGGGGATCTGTGCTTTCCCAGAGACGGAACATCTCACGGGGCTCAGTCTCGGCAAGCCTCTTTCTGAAAAGGCGAACGGTCGGATCCTTCTCCCACGACGAAGGGCCCAGCCCTGAAAGCTCTTGCTGCTCTTCACCGCCCCTTGGCACCCTACCTACAGGCACAACAGCACTGGGGATCTGTGCTTTCCCAGAGACTGAACATCTCACGGCGCACAGTCTCGGCAGAGCCTCTTTTTTTTGGAAAAGGCGAACGGTCGGATCCTTCTCCCACGAGGAAGGGCCCAGCCCTGAAAGCTCTTGCTGCTCTTCACCGCCCCTTGGCACCCTACCTACAGGCACAACAGCACTGGGGATCTGTGCTTTCCCAGAGACGGAACATCTCACGGGGCTCAGTCTCGGCAAGCCTCTTTCTGAAAAGGCGAACGGTCGGATCCTTCTCCCACGAGGAAGGGCCCAGCCCTGAAAGCTCTTGCTGCTCTTCACCGTCCCTTGGCACCCTACCTACAGGCACAACAGCACTGGGGATCTGTGCTTTCCCAGAGACGGAACATCTCACGGCGCTCAGTCTCGGCAAGCCTCTTTCTGAAAAGGCGAACGGTCGGATACTTGTCCCACGAGGAAGGGCCCAGCCCTGAAAGCTCTTGCTGCTCTTCACCGCCCCTTGGCACCCTACCTACAGGCACAACAGCACTGGGGATCTGTGCTTTCCCAGAGACGGAACATCTCACGGGGCTCAGTCTCGGCAAGCCTCTTTCTGAAAAGACGAACGGTGCGATCCATCTCCCACGAGGAAGGGCCCAGCCCTGAAAGCTCTTGCTGCTCTTCACCGCCCCTTGGCACCCTACCTACAGGCACAACAGCACTGGGGATCTGTGCTTTCCCAGAGACGGAACATCTCACGGGGCTCAGTCTCGGCAAGCCTCTTTCTGAAAAGGCGAACGGTCGGATCCTTCTCCCACGAGGAAGGGCCCAGCCCTGAAAGCTCTTGCTGCTCTTCACCGTCCCTTGGCACCCTACCTACAGGCACAACAGCACTGGGGATCTGTGCTTTCCCAGAGACGGAACATCTCACGGCGCTCAGTCTCGGCAAGCCTCTTTCTGAAAAGGCGAACGGTCGGATACTTGTCCCACGAGGAAGGGCCCAGCCCTGAAAGCTCTTGCTGCTCTTCACCGCCCCTTGGCACCCTACCTACAGGCACAACAGCACTGGGGATCTGTGCTTTCCCAGAGACGGAACATCTCACGGGGCTCAGTCTCGGCAAGCCTCTTTCTGAAAAGACGAACGGTGCGATCCATCTCCCACGAGGAAGGGCCCAGCCCTGAAAGCTCTTGCTGCTCTTCACCGCCCCTTGGCACCCTACCTACAGGCACAACAGCACTGGGGATCTGTGCTTTCCCAGAGACGGAATATCTCACGGCGCTCAGTCTCGGCAAGCCTCTTTCTGAAAAGGCGAACGGTCGGATCCTTCTCCCACGAGGAAGGGCCCAGCCCTGAAAGCTCTTGCTGCTCTTCACCGTCCCTTGGCACCCTACCTACAGGCACAACAGCACTGGGGATCTATGCTTTCGCAGAGACGGAACGTCTCGTAGTGCTACGCCTCGGCAGAGCCTCTTTTTTTTGGAAAAGGCGAACGGTCGGATCCTTCTCCCACGAGGAAGGGCCCAGCCCTGAAAGCTCTTGCTGCTCTTCACCGTCCCTTGGCACCCTACCTACAGGCACAACAGCACTGGGGATCTGTGCTTTCCCAGAGACTGAACATCTCACGGCGCACAGTCTCGGCAGAGCCTCTTTTTTTTGGAAAAGGCGAACGGTCGGATCCTTCTCCCACGAGGAAGGGCCCAGCCCTGAAAGCTCTTGCTGCTCTTCACTGTCCCTTGGCACCCTACCTACAGGCACAACAGCACTGGGGATCTGTGCTTTGCCAGAGACGGAACATCTCACGGGGCTCAGTCTCGGCAAGCCTCTTTCTGAAAATGCGAACGGTGCGATCCTTCTCCCACGAGGAAGGGCCCAGCCCTGAAAGCTCTTGCTACTCTTCACCGCCCCTTGGCACCCTACCTACAGGCACAACAGCACTGGGGATCTGTGCTTTCCCAGAGACGGAATATCTCACGGGGCTCAGTCTCGGCAAGCCTCTTTCTGAAAAGGCGAACGGTCGGATCCTTCTCCCACGAGGAAGGGACCAGCCCTGAAAGCTCTTGCTGCTCTTCACCGTCCCTTGTGGCCCTACCTACAGGCACAACAGCACTGGGGATCTGTGCTTTCCCAGAGACGGAACATCTCACGGGGCTCAGTCTCGGCAAGCCTCTTTCTGAAAAGGCGAACGGTTGGATCCTTCTCCCACGAGGAAGGGCCCAGCCCTGAAAGCTCTTGCTGCTCTTCACCGCCCCTTGGCACCCTACCTACAGGCACAACAGCACTGGGGATCTATGCTTTCGCAGAGACGGAACGTCTCGTAGTGCTACGCCTCGGCAGAGCCTCTTTTTTTTGGAAAAGGCGAACGGTCGGATCCTTCTCCCACGAGGAAGGGCCCAGCCCTGAAAGCTCTTGCTGCTGTTCACCGTCCCTTGGCACCCTACCTACAGGCACAACAGCACTGGGGATCTGTGCTTTCCCAGAGACGGAACATCTCACGGGGCTCAGTCTCGGCAAGCCTCTTTCTGAAAAGGCGAACGGTCGGATCCTTCTCCCACGAGGAAGGGCCCAGCCCTGAAAGCTCTTGCTGCTCTTCACCGTCCCTTGGCACCCTACCTACAGGCACAACAGCACTGGGGATCTGTGCTTTCCCAGAGACGGAACATCTCACGGCGCTCAGTCTCGGCAAGCCTCTTTCTGAAAAGGCGAACGGTCGGATCCTTCTCCCACGAGGAAGGGCCCAGCCCTGAAAGCTCTTGCTGCTCTTCACCGCCCCTTGGCACCCTACCTACAGGCACAACAGCACTGGGGATCTGTGCTTTCCCAGAGACGGAATATCTCACGGGGCTCAGTCTCGGCAAGCCTCTTTCTGAAAAGGCGAACGGTCGGATCCTTCTCCCACGAGGAAGGGCCCAGCCCTGAAAGCTCTTGCTGCTCTTCACCGTCCCTTGGCACCCTACCTACAGGCACAACAGCACTGGGGATCTGTGCTTTCCCAGAGACGGAACATCTCACGGGGCTCAGTCTCGGCAAGCCTCTTTCTGAAAAGGCGAACGGTCGGATCCTTCTCCCACGACGAAGGGCCCAGCCCTGAAAGCTCTTGCTGCTCTTCACCGCCCCTTGGCACCCTACCTACAGGCACAACAGCACTGGGGATCTGTGCTTTCCCAGAGACTGAACATCTCACGGCGCACAGTCTCGGCAGAGCCTCTTTTTTTTGGAAAAGGCGAACGGTCGGATCCTTCTCCCACGAGGAAGGGCCCAGCCCTGAAAGCTCTTGCTGCTCTTCACCGCCCCTTGGCACCCTACCTACAGGCACAACAGCACTGGGGATCTGTGCTTTCCCAGAGACGGAACATCTCACGGGGCTCAGTCTCGGCAAGCCTCTTTCTGAAAAGGCGAACGGTCGGATCCTTCTCCCACGAGGAAGGGCCCAGCCCTGAAAGCTCTTGCTGCTCTTCACCGTCCCTTGGCACCCTACCTACAGGCACAACAGCACTGGGGATCTGTGCTTTCCCAGAGACGGAACATCTCACGGCGCTCAGTCTCGGCAAGCCTCTTTCTGAAAAGGCGAACGGTCGGATACTTGTCCCACGAGGAAGGGCCCAGCCCTGAAAGCTCTTGCTGCTCTTCACCGCCCCTTGGCACCCTACCTACAGGCACAACAGCACTGGGGATCTGTGCTTTCCCAGAGACGGAACATCTCACGGGGCTCAGTCTCGGCAAGCCTCTTTCTGAAAAGACGAACGGTGCGATCCATCTCCCACGAGGAAGGGCCCAGCCCTGAAAGCTCTTGCTGCTCTTCACCGCCCCTTGGCACCCTACCTACAGGCACAACAGCACTGGGGATCTGTGCTTTCCCAGAGACGGAATATCTCACGGCGCTCAGTCTCGGCAAGCCTCTTTCTGAAAAGGCGAACGGTCGGATCCTTCTCCCACGAGGAAGGGCCCAGCCCTGAAAGCTCTTGCTGCTCTTCACCGTCCCTTGGCACCCTACCTACAGGCACAACAGCACTGGGGATCTATGCTTTCGCAGAGACGGAACGTCTCGTAGTGCTACGCCTCGGCAGAGCCTCTTTTTTTTGGAAAAGGCGAACGGTCGGATCCTTCTCCCACGAGGAAGGGCCCAGCCCTGAAAGCTCTTGCTGCTCTTCACCGTCCCTTGGCACCCTACCTACAGGCACAACAGCACTGGGGATCTGTGCTTTCCCAGAGACTGAACATCTCACGGCGCACAGTCTCGGCAGAGCCTCTTTTTTTTGGAAAAGGCGAACGGTCGGATCCTTCTCCCACGAGGAAGGGCCCAGCCCTGAAAGCTCTTGCTGCTCTTCACTGTCCCTTGGCACCCTACCTACAGGCACAACAGCACTGGGGATCTGTGCTTTGCCAGAGACGGAACATCTCACGGGGCTCAGTCTCGGCAAGCCTCTTTCTGAAAAGGCGAACGGTCGGATACTTGTCCCACGAGGAAGGGCCCAGCCCTGAAAGCTCTTGCTACTCTTCACCGCCCCTTGGCACCCTACCTACAGGCACAACAGCACTGGGGATCTGTGCTTTCCCAGAGACGGAATATCTCACGGGGCTCAGTCTCGGCAAGCCTCTTTCTGAAAAGGCGAACGGTCGGATCCTTCTCCCACGAGGAAGGGCCCAGCCCTGAAAGCTCTTGCTGCTCTTCACCGTCCCTTGTGGCCCTACCTACAGGCACAACAGCACTGGGGATCTGTGCTTTCCCAGAGACGGAACATCTCACGGGGCTCAGTCTCGGCAAGCCTCTTTCTGAAAAGGCGAACGGTCGGATCCTTCTCCCACGAGGAAGGGCCCAGCCCTGAAAGCTCTTGCTGCTCTTCACCGCCCCTTGGCACCCTACCTACAGGCACAACAGCACTGGGGATCTATGCTTTCGCAGAGACGGAACGTCTCGTAGTGCTACGCCTCGGCAGAGCCTCTTTTTTTTGGAAAAGGCGAACGGTCGGATCCTTCTCCCACGAGGAAGGGCCCAGCCCTGAAAGCTCTTGCTGCTCTTCACCGTCCCTTGGCACCCTACCTACAGGCACAACAGCACTGGGGATCTGTGCTTTCCCAGAGACGGAACATCTCACGGGGCTCAGTCTCGGCAAGCCTCTTTCTGAAAAGGCGAACGGTCGGATCCTTCTCCCACGAGGAAGGGCCCAGCCCTGAAAGCTCTTGCTGCTCTTCACCGTCCCTTGGCACCCTACCTACAGGCACAACAGAACTGGGGATCTGTGCTTTCCCAGAGACGGAACATCTCACGGCGCTCAGTCTCGGCAAGCCTCTTTCTGAAAAGGCGAACGGTCGGATCCTTCTCCCACGAGGAAGGGCCCAGCCCTGAAAGCTCTTGCTGCTCTTCACCGCCCCTTGGCACCCTACCTACAGGCACAACAGCACTGGGGATCTGTGCTTTCCCAGAGACGGAATATCTCACGGGGCTCAGTCTCGGCAAGCCTCTTTCTGAAAAGGCGAACGGTCGGATCCTTCTCCCACGAGGAAGGGCCCAGCCCTGAAAGCTCTTGCTGCTCTTCACCGTCCCTTGGCACCCTACCTACAGGCACAACAGCACTGGGGATCTGTGCTTTCCCAGAGACGGAACATCTCACGGGGCTCAGTCTCGGCAAGCCTCTTTCTGAAAAGGCGAACGGTCGGATCCTTCTCCCACGACGAAGGGCCCAGCCCTGAAAGCTCTTGCTGCTCTTCACCGCCCCTTGGCACCCTACCTACAGGCACAACAGCACTGGGGATCTGTGCTTTCCCAGAGACTGAACATCTCACGGCGCACAGTCTCGGCAGAGCCTCTTTTTTTTGGAAAAGGCGAACGGTCGGATCCTTCTCCCACGAGGAAGGGCCCAGCCCTGAAAGCTCTTGCTGCTCTTCACCGCCCCTTGGCACCCTACCTACAGGCACAACAGCACTGGGGATCTGTGCTTTCCCAGAGACGGAACATCTCACGGGGCTCAGTCTCGGCAAGCCTCTTTCTGAAAAGGCGAACGGTCGGATCCTTCTCCCACGAGGAAGGGCCCAGCCCTGAAAGCTCTTGCTGCTCTTCACCGTCCCTTGGCACCCTACCTACAGGCACAACAGCACTGGGGATCTGTGCTTTCCCAGAGACGGAACATCTCACGGGGCTCAGTCTCGGCAAGCCTCTTTCTGAAAAGGCGAACGGTCGGATACTTGTCCCACGAGGAAGGGCCCAGCCCTGAAAGCTCTTGCTGCTCTTCACCGCCCCTTGGCACCCTACCTACAGGCACAACAGCACTGGGGATCTGTGCTTTCCCAGAGACGGAACATCTCACGGGGCTCAGTCTCGGCAAGCCTCTTTCTGAAAAGACGAACGGTGCGATCCATCTCCCACGAGGAAGGGCCCAGCCCTGAAAGCTCTTGCTGCTCTTCACCGTCCCTTGGCACCCTACCTACAGGCACAACAGCACTGGGGATCTATGCTTTCGCAGAGACGGAACGTCTCGTAGTGCTACGCCTCGGCAGAGCCTCTTTTTTTTGGAAAAGGCGAACGGTCGGATCCTTCTCCCACGAGGAAGGGCCCAGCCCTGAAAGCTCTTGCTGCTCTTCACCGTCCCTTGGCACCCTACCTACAGGCACAACAGCACTGGGGATCTGTGCTTTCCCAGAGACTGAACATCTCACGGCACACAGTCTCGGCAGAGCCTCTTTTTTTTGGAAAAGGCGAACGGTCGGATCCTTCTCCCACGAGGAAGGGCCCAGCCCTGAAAGCTCTTGCTGCTCTTCACCGCCCCTTGGCACCCTACCTACAGGCACAACAGCACTGGGGATCTGTGCTTTCCCAGAGACGGAACATCTCACGGGGCTCAGTCTCGGCAAGCCTCTTTCTGAAAAGGCGAACGGTCGGATCCTTCTCCCACGAGGAAGGGCCCAGCCCTGAAAGCTCTTGCTGCTCTTCACCGTCCCTTGGCACCCTACCTACAGGCACAACAGCACTGGGGATCTGTGCTTTCCCAGAGACGGAACATCTCACGGGGCTCAGTCTCGGCAAGCCTCTTTCTGAAAAGGCGAACGGTCGGATCCTTCTCCCACGACGAAGGGCCCAGCCCTGAAAGCTCTTGCTGCTCTTCACCGCCCCTTGGCACCCTACCTACAGGCACAACAGCACTGGGGATCTGTGCTTTCCCAGAGACTGAACATCTCACGGCGCACAGTCTCGGCAGAGCCTCTTTTTTTTGGAAAAGGCGAACGGTCGGATCCTTCTCCCACGAGGAAGGGCCCAGCCCTGAAAGCTCTTGCTGCTCTTCACCGCCCCTTGGCACCCTACCTACAGGCACAACAGCACTGGGGATCTGTGCTTTCCCAGAGACGGAACATCTCACGGGGCTCAGTCTCGGCAAGCCTCTTTCTGAAAAGGCGAACGGTCGGATCCTTCTCCCACGAGGAAGGGCCCAGCCCTGAAAGCTCTTGCTGCTCTTCACCGTCCCTTGGCACCCTACCTACAGGCACAACAGCACTGGGGATCTGTGCTTTCCCAGAGACGGAACATCTCACGGCGCTCAGTCTCGGCAAGCCTCTTTCTGAAAAGGCGAACGGTCGGATACTTGTCCCACGAGGAAGGGCCCAGCCCTGAAAGCTCTTGCTGCTCTTCACCGCCCCTTGGCACCCTACCTACAGGCACAACAGCACTGGGGATCTGTGCTTTCCCAGAGACGGAACATCTCACGGGGCTCAGTCTCGGCAAGCCTCTTTCTGAAAAGACGAACGGTGCGATCCATCTCCCACGAGGAAGGGCCCAGCCCTGAAAGCTCTTGCTGCTCTTCACCGCCCCTTGGCACCCTACCTACAGGCACAACAGCACTGGGGATCTGTGCTTTCCCAGAGACGGAACATCTCACGGGGCTCAGTCTCGGCAAGCCTCTTTCTGAAAAGGCGAACGGTCGGATCCTTCTCCCACGAGGAAGGGCCCAGCCCTGAAAGCTCTTGCTGCTCTTCACCGTCCCTTGGCACCCTACCTACAGGCACAACAGCACTGGGGATCTGTGCTTTCCCAGAGACGGAACATCTCACGGCGCTCAGTCTCGGCAAGCCTCTTTCTGAAAAGGCGAACGGTCGGATACTTGTCCCACGAGGAAGGGCCCAGCCCTGAAAGCTCTTGCTGCTCTTCACCGCCCCTTGGCACCCTACCTACAGGCACAACAGCACTGGGGATCTGTGCTTTCCCAGAGACGGAACATCTCACGGGGCTCAGTCTCGGCAAGCCTCTTTCTGAAAAGACGAACGGTGCGATCCATCTCCCACGAGGAAGGGCCCAGCCCTGAAAGCTCTTGCTGCTCTTCACCGCCCCTTGGCACCCTACCTACAGGCACAACAGCACTGGGGATCTGTGCTTTCCCAGAGACGGAATATCTCACGGCGCTCAGTCTCGGCAAGCCTCTTTCTGAAAAGGCGAACGGTCGGATCCTTCTCCCACGAGGAAGGGCCCAGCCCTGAAAGCTCTTGCTGCTCTTCACCGTCCCTTGGCACCCTACCTACAGGCACAACAGCACTGGGGATCTATGCTTTCGCAGAGACGGAACGTCTCGTAGTGCTACGCCTCGGCAGAGCCTCTTTTTTTTGGAAAAGGCGAACGGTCGGATCCTTCTCCCACGAGGAAGGGCCCAGCCCTGAAAGCTCTTGCTGCTCTTCACCGTCCCTTGGCACCCTACCTACAGGCACAACAGCACTGGGGATCTGTGCTTTCCCAGAGACTGAACATCTCACGGCGCACAGTCTCGGCAGAGCCTCTTTTTTTTGGAAAAGGCGAACGGTCGGATCCTTCTCCCACGAGGAAGGGCCCAGCCCTGAAAGCTCTTGCTGCTCTTCACTGTCCCTTGGCACCCTACCTACAGGCACAACAGCACTGGGGATCTGTGCTTTGCCAGAGACGGAACATCTCACGGGGCTCAGTCTCGGCAAGCCTCTTTCTGAAAAGGCGAACGGTGCGATCCTTCTCCCACGAGGAAGGGCCCAGCCCTGAAAGCTCTTGCTACTCTTCACCGCCCCTTGGCACCCTACCTACAGGCACAACAGCACTGGGGATCTGTGCTTTCCCAGAGACGGAATATCTCACGGGGCTCAGTCTCGGCAAGCCTCTTTCTGAAAAGGCGAACGGTCGGATCCTTCTCCCACGAGGAAGGGCCCAGCCCTGAAAGCTCTTGCTGCTCTTCACCGTCCCTTGTGGCCCTACCTACAGGCACAACAGCACTGGGGATCTGTGCTTTCCCAGAGACGGAACATCTCACGGGGCTCAGTCTCGGCAAGCCTCTTTCTGAAAAGGCGAACGGTCGGATCCTTCTCCCACGAGGAAGGGCCCAGCCCTGAAAGCTCTTGCTGCTCTTCACCGCCCCTTGGCACCCTACCTACAGGCACAACAGCACTGGGGATCTATGCTTTCGCAGAGACGGAACGTCTCGTAGTGCTACGCCTCGGCAGAGCCTCTTTTTTTTGGAAAAGGCGAACGGTCGGATCCTTCTCCCACGAGGAAGGGCCCAGCCCTGAAAGCTCTTGCTGCTGTTCACCGTCCCTTGGCACCCTACCTACAGGCACAACAGCACTGGGGATCTGTGCTTTCCCAGAGACGGAACATCTCACGGGGCTCAGTCTCGGCAAGCCTCTTTCTGAAAAGGCGAACGGTCGGATCCTTCTCCCACGAGGAAGGGCCCAGCCCTGAAAGCTCTTGCTGCTCTTCACCGTCCCTTGGCACCCTACCTACAGGCACAACAGCACTGGGGATCTGTGCTTTCCCAGAGACGGAACATCTCACGGGGCTCAGTCTCGGCAAGCCTCTTTCTGAAAAGGCGAACGGTCGGATCCTTCTCCCACGACGAAGGGCCCAGCCCTGAAAGCTCTTGCTGCTCTTCACCGCCCCTTGGCACCCTACCTACAGGCACAACAGCACTGGGGATCTGTGCTTTCCCAGAGACTGAACATCTCACGGCGCACAGTCTCGGCAGAGCCTCTTTTTTTTGGAAAAGGCGAACGGTCGGATCCTTCTCCCACGAGGAAGGGCCCAGCCCTGAAAGCTCTTGCTGCTCTTCACCGCCCCTTGGCACCCTACCTACAGGCACAACAGCACTGGGGATCTGTGCTTTCCCAGAGACGGAACATCTCACGGGGCTCAGTCTCGGCAAGCCTCTTTCTGAAAAGGCGAACGGTCGGATCCTTCTCCCACGAGGAAGGGCCCAGCCCTGAAAGCTCTTGCTGCTCTTCACCGTCCCTTGGCACCCTACCTACAGGCACAACAGCACTGGGGATCTGTGCTTTCCCAGAGACGGAACATCTCACGGCGCTCAGTCTCGGCAAGCCTCTTTCTGAAAAGGCGAACGGTCGGATACTTGTCCCACGAGGAAGGGCCCAGCCCTGAAAGCTCTTGCTGCTCTTCACCGCCCCTTGGCACCCTACCTACAGGCACAACAGCACTGGGGATCTGTGCTTTCCCAGAGACGGAACATCTCACGGGGCTCAGTCTCGGCAAGCCTCTTTCTGAAAAGACGAACGGTGCGATCCATCTCCCACGAGGAAGGGCCCAGCCCTGAAAGCTCTTGCTGCTCTTCACCGCCCCTTGGCACCCTACCTACAGGCACAACAGCACTGGGGATCTGTGCTTTCCCAGAGACGGAATATCTCACGGCGCTCAGTCTCGGCAAGCCTCTTTCTGAAAAGGCGAACGGTCGGATCCTTCTCCCACGAGGAAGGGCCCAGCCCTGAAAGCTCTTGCTGCTCTTCACCGTCCCTTGGCACCCTACCTACAGGCACAACAGCACTGGGGATCTATGCTTTCGCAGAGACGGAACGTCTCGTAGTGCTACGCCTCGGCAGAGCCTCTTTTTTTTGGAAAAGGCGAACGGTCGGATCCTTCTCCCACGAGGAAGGGCCCAGCCCTGAAAGCTCTTGCTGCTCTTCACCGTCCCTTGGCACCCTACCTACAGGCACAACAGCACTGGGGATCTGTGCTTTCCCAGAGACTGAACATCTCACGGCGCACAGTCTCGGCAGAGCCTCTTTTTTTTGGAAAAGGCGAACGGTCGGATCCTTCTCCCACGAGGAAGGGCCCAGCCCTGAAAGCTCTTGCTGCTCTTCACTGTCCCTTGGCACCCTACCTACAGGCACAACAGCACTGGGGATCTGTGCTTTGCCAGAGACGGAACATCTCACGGGGCTCAGTCTCGGCAAGCCTCTTTCTGAAAAGGCGAACGGTCGGATACTTGTCCCACGAGGAAGGGCCCAGCCCTGAAAGCTCTTGCTACTCTTCACCGCCCCTTGGCACCCTACCTACAGGCACAACAGCACTGGGGATCTGTGCTTTCCCAGAGACGGAATATCTCACGGGGCTCAGTCTCGGCAAGCCTCTTTCTGAAAAGGCGAACGGTCGGATCCTTCTCCCACGAGGAAGGGCCCAGCCCTGAAAGCTCTTGCTGCTCTTCACCGTCCCTTGTGGCCCTACCTACAGGCACAACAGCACTGGGGATCTGTGCTTTCCCAGAGACGGAACATCTCACGGGGCTCAGTCTCGGCAAGCCTCTTTCTGAAAAGGCGAACGGTCGGATCCTTCTCCCACGAGGAAGGGCCCAGCCCTGAAAGCTCTTGCTGCTCTTCACCGCCCCTTGGCACCCTACCTACAGGCACAACAGCACTGGGGATCTATGCTTTCGCAGAGACGGAACGTCTCGTAGTGCTACGCCTCGGCAGAGCCTCTTTTTTTTGGAAAAGGCGAACGGTCGGATCCTTCTCCCACGAGGAAGGGCCCAGCCCTGAAAGCTCTTGCTGCTCTTCACCGTCCCTTGGCACCCTACCTACAGGCACAACAGCACTGGGGATCTGTGCTTTCCCAGAGACGGAACATCTCACGGGGCTCAGTCTCGGCAAGCCTCTTTCTGAAAAGGCGAACGGTCGGATCCTTCTCCCACGAGGAAGGGCCCAGCCCTGAAAGCTCTTGCTGCTCTTCACCGCCCCTTGGCACCCTACCTACAGGCACAACAGCACTGGGGATCTGTGCTTTCCCAGAGACGGAATATCTCACGGGGCTCAGTCTCGGCAAGCCTCTTTCTGAAAAGGCGAACGGTCGGATCCTTCTCCCACGAGGAAGGGCCCAGCCCTGAAAGCTCTTGCTGCTCTTCACCGTCCCTTGGCACCCTACCTACAGGCACAACAGCACTGGGGATCTGTGCTTTCCCAGAGACGGAACATCTCACGGGGCTCAGTCTTGGCAAGCCTCTTTCTGAAAAGGCGAACGGTCGGATCCTTCTCCCACGACGAAGGGCCCAGCCCTGAAAGCTCTTGCTGCTCTTCACCGCCCCTTGGCACCCTACCTACAGGCACAACAGCACTGGGGATCTGTGCTTTCCCAGAGACTGAACATCTCACGGCGCACAGTCTCGGCAGAGCCTCTTTTTTTTGGAAAAGGCGAACGGTCGGATCCTTCTCCCACGAGGAAGGGCCCAGCCCTGAAAGCTCTTGCTGCTCTTCACCGCCCCTTGGCACCCTACCTACAGGCACAACAGCACTGGGGATCTGTGCTTTCCCAGAGACGGAACATCTCACGGGGCTCAGTCTCGGCAAGCCTCTTTCTGAAAAGGCGAACGGTCGGATCCTTCTCCCACGAGGAAGGGCCCAGCCCTGAAAGCTCTTGCTGCTCTTCACCGTCCCTTGGCACCCTACCTACAGGCACAACAGCACTGGGGATCTGTGCTTTCCCAGAGACGGAACATCTCACGGGGCTCAGTCTCGGCAAGCCTCTTTCTGAAAAGGCGAACGGTCGGATACTTGTCCCACGAGGAAGGGCCCAGCCCTGAAAGCTCTTGCTGCTCTTCACCGCCCCTTGGCACCCTACCTACAGGCACAACAGCACTGGGGATCTGTGCTTTCCCAGAGACGGAACATCTCACGGGGCTCAGTCTCGGCAAGCCTCTTTCTGAAAAGACGAACGGTGCGATCCATCTCCCACGAGGAAGGGCCCAGCCCTGAAAGCTCTTGCTGCTCTTCACCGTCCCTTGGCACCCTACCTACAGGCACAACAGCACTGGGGATCTATGCTTTCGCAGAGACGGAACGTCTCGTAGTGCTACGCCTCGGCAGAGCCTCTTTTTTTTGGAAAAGGCGAACGGTCGGATCCTTCTCCCACGAGGAAGGGCCCAGCCCTGAAAGCTCTTGCTGCTCTTCACCGTCCCTTGGCACCCTACCTACAGGCACAACAGCACTGGGGATCTGTGCTTTCCCAGAGACTGAACATCTCACGGCGCACAGTCTCGGCAGAGCCTCTTTTTTTTGGAAAAGGCGAACGGTCGGATCCTTCTCCCACGAGGAAGGGCCCAGCCCTGAAAGCTCTTGCTGCTCTTCACCGCCCCTTGGCACCCTACCTACAGGCACAACAGCACTGGGGATCTGTGCTTTCCCAGAGACGGAACATCTCACGGGGCTCAGTCTCGGCAAGCCTCTTTCTGAAAAGGCGAACGGTCGGATCCTTCTCCCACGAGGAAGGGCCCAGCCCTGAAAGCTCTTGCTGCTCTTCACCGTCCCTTGGCACCCTACCTACAGGCACAACAGCACTGGGGATCTATGCTTTCGCAGAGACGGAACGTCTCGTAGTGCTACGCCTCGGCAGAGCCTCTTTTTTTTGGAAAAGGCGAACGGTCGGATCCTTCTCCCACGAGGAAGGGCCCAGCCCTGAAAGCTCTTGCTGCTCTTCACCGTCCCTTGGCACCCTACCTACAGGCACAACAGCACTGGGGATCTGTGCTTTCCCAGAGACTGAACATCTCACGGCGCACAGTCTCGGCAGAGCCTCTTTTTTTTGGAAAAGGCGAACGGTCGGATCCTTCTCCCACGAGGAAGGGCCCAGCCCTGAAAGCTCTTGCTGCTCTTCACCGCCCCTTGGCACCCTACCTACAGGCACAACAGCACTGGGGATCTGTGCTTTCCCAGAGACGGAACATCTCACGGGGCTCAGTCTCGGCAAGCCTCTTTCTGAAAAGGCGAACGGTCGGATCCTTCTCCCACGAGGAAGGGCCCAGCCCTGAAAGCTCTTGCTGCTCTTCACCGCCCCTTGGCACCCTACCTACAGGCACAACAGCACTGGGGATCTATGCTTTCGCAGAGACGGAACGTCTCGTAGTGCTACGCCTCGGCAGAGCCTCTTTTTTTTGGAAAAGGCGAACGGTCGGATCCTTCTCCCACGAGGAAGGGCCCAGCCCTGAAAGCTCTTGCTGCTCTTCACCGTCCCTTGGCACCCTACCTACAGGCACAACAGCACTGGGGATCTGTGCTTTCCCAGAGACGGAACATCTCACGGGGCTCAGTCTCGGCAAGCCTCTTTCTGAAAAGGCGAACGGTCGGATCCTTCTCCCACGAGGAAGGGCCCAGCCCTGAAAGCTCTTGCTGCTCTTCACCGTCCCTTGGCACCCTACCTACAGGCACAACAGAACTGGGGATCTGTGCTTTCCCAGAGACGGAACATCTCACGGCGCTCAGTCTCGGCAAGCCTCTTTCTGAAAAGGCGAACGGTCGGATCCTTCTCCCACGAGGAAGGGCCCAGCCCTGAAAGCTCTTGCTGCTCTTCACCGCCCCTTGGCACCCTACCTACAGGCACAACAGCACTGGGGATCTGTGCTTTCCCAGAGACGGAATATCTCACGGGGCTCAGTCTCGGCAAGCCTCTTTCTGAAAAGGCGAACGGTCGGATCCTTCTCCCACGAGGAAGGGCCCAGCCCTGAAAGCTCTTGCTGCTCTTCACCGTCCCTTGGCACCCTACCTACAGGCACAACAGCACTGGGGATCTGTGCTTTCCCAGAGACGGAACATCTCACGGGGCTCAGTCTCGGCAAGCCTCTTTCTGAAAAGGCGAACGGTCGGATCCTTCTCCCACGACGAAGGGCCCAGCCCTGAAAGCTCTTGCTGCTCTTCACCGCCCCTTGGCACCCTACCTACAGGCACAACAGCACTGGGGATCTGTGCTTTCCCAGAGACTGAACATCTCACGGCGCACAGTCTCGGCAGAGCCTCTTTTTTTTGGAAAAGGCGAACGGTCGGATCCTTCTCCCACGAGGAAGGGCCCAGCCCTGAAAGCTCTTGCTGCTCTTCACCGCCCCTTGGCACCCTACCTACAGGCACAACAGCACTGGGGATCTGTGCTTTCCCAGAGACGGAACATCTCACGGGGCTCAGTCTCGGCAAGCCTCTTTCTGAAAAGGCGAACGGTCGGATCCTTCTCCCACGAGGAAGGGCCCAGCCCTGAAAGCTCTTGCTGCTCTTCACCGTCCCTTGGCACCCTACCTACAGGCACAACAGCACTGGGGATCTGTGCTTTCCCAGAGACGGAACATCTCACGGGGCTCAGTCTCGGCAAGCCTCTTTCTGAAAAGGCGAACGGTCGGATACTTGTCCCACGAGGAAGGGCCCAGCCCTGAAAGCTCTTGCTGCTCTTCACCGCCCCTTGGCACCCTACCTACAGGCACAACAGCACTGGGGATCTGTGCTTTCCCAGAGACGGAACATCTCACGGGGCTCAGTCTCGGCAAGCCTCTTTCTGAAAAGACGAACGGTGCGATCCATCTCCCACGAGGAAGGGCCCAGCCCTGAAAGCTCTTGCTGCTCTTCACCGTCCCTTGGCACCCTACCTACAGGCACAACAGCACTGGGGATCTATGCTTTCGCAGAGACGGAACGTCTCGTAGTGCTACGCCTCGGCAGAGCCTCTTTTTTTTGGAAAAGGCGAACGGTCGGATCCTTCTCCCACGAGGAAGGGCCCAGCCCTGAAAGCTCTTGCTGCTCTTCACCGTCCCTTGGCACCCTACCTACAGGCACAACAGCACTGGGGATCTGTGCTTTCCCAGAGACTGAACATCTCACGGCGCACAGTCTCGGCAGAGCCTCTTTTTTTTGGAAAAGGCGAACGGTCGGATCCTTCTCCCACGAGGAAGGGCCCAGCCCTGAAAGCTCTTGCTGCTCTTCACCGTCCCTTGGCACCCTACCTACAGGCACAACAGCACTGGGGATCTGTGCTTTCCCAGAGACGGAACATCTCACGGGGCTCAGTCTCGGCAAGCCTCTTTCTGAAAAGGCGAACGGTCGGATCCTTCTCCCACGAGGAAGGGCCCAGCCCTGAAAGCTCTTGCTGCTCTTCACCGTCCCTTGGCACCCTACCTACAGGCACAACAGCACTGGGGATCTGTGCTTTCCCAGAGACGGAACATCTCACGGGGCTCAGTCTCGGCAAGCCTCTTTCTGAAAAGGCGAACGGTCGGATCCTTCTCCCACGACGAAGGGCCCAGCCCTGAAAGCTCTTGCTGCTCTTCACCGCCCCTTGGCACCCTACCTACAGGCACAACAGCACTGGGGATCTGTGCTTTCCCAGAGACTGAACATCTCACGGCGCACAGTCTCGGCAGAGCCTCTTTTTTTTGGAAAAGGCGAACGGTCGGATCCTTCTCCCACGAGGAAGGGCCCAGCCCTGAAAGCTCTTGCTGCTCTTCACCGCCCCTTGGCACCCTACCTACAGGCACAACAGCACTGGGGATCTGTGCTTTCCCAGAGACGGAACATCTCACGGGGCTCAGTCTCGGCAAGCCTCTTTCTGAAAAGGCGAACGGTCGGATCCTTCTCCCACGAGGAAGGGCCCAGCCCTGAAAGCTCTTGCTGCTCTTCACCGTCCCTTGGCACCCTACCTACAGGCACAACAGCACTGGGGATCTGTGCTTTCCCAGAGACGGAACATCTCACGGCGCTCAGTCTCGGCAAGCCTCTTTCTGAAAAGGCGAACGGTCGGATACTTGTCCCACGAGGAAGGGCCCAGCCCTGAAAGCTCTTGCTGCTCTTCACCGCCCCTTGGCACCCTACCTACAGGCACAACAGCACTGGGGATCTGTGCTTTCCCAGAGACGGAACATCTCACGGGGCTCAGTCTCGGCAAGCCTCTTTCTGAAAAGACGAACGGTGCGATCCATCTCCCACGAGGAAGGGCCCAGCCCTGAAAGCTCTTGCTGCTCTTCACCGCCCCTTGGCACCCTACCTACAGGCACAACAGCACTGGGGATCTGTGCTTTCCCAGAGACGGAACATCTCACGGGGCTCAGTCTCGGCAAGCCTCTTTCTGAAAAGGCGAACGGTCGGATCCTTCTCCCACGAGGAAGGGCCCAGCCCTGAAAGCTCTTGCTGCTCTTCACCGTCCCTTGGCACCCTACCTACAGGCACAACAGCACTGGGGATCTGTGCTTTCCCAGAGACGGAACATCTCACGGCGCTCAGTCTCGGCAAGCCTCTTTCTGAAAAGGCGAACGGTCGGATACTTGTCCCACGAGGAAGGGCCCAGCCCTGAAAGCTCTTGCTGCTCTTCACCGCCCCTTGGCACCCTACCTACAGGCACAACAGCACTGGGGATCTGTGCTTTCCCAGAGACGGAACATCTCACGGGGCTCAGTCTCGGCAAGCCTCTTTCTGAAAAGACGAACGGTGCGATCCATCTCCCACGAGGAAGGGCCCAGCCCTGAAAGCTCTTGCTGCTCTTCACCGCCCCTTGGCACCCTACCTACAGGCACAACAGCACTGGGGATCTGTGCTTTCCCAGAGACGGAATATCTCACGGCGCTCAGTCTCGGCAAGCCTCTTTCTGAAAAGGCGAACGGTCGGATCCTTCTCCCACGAGGAAGGGCCCAGCCCTGAAAGCTCTTGCTGCTCTTCACCGTCCCTTGGCACCCTACCTACAGGCACAACAGCACTGGGGATCTATGCTTTCGCAGAGACGGAACGTCTCGTAGTGCTACGCCTCGGCAGAGCCTCTTTTTTTTGGAAAAGGCGAACGGTCGGATCCTTCTCCCACGAGGAAGGGCCCAGCCCTGAAAGCTCTTGCTGCTCTTCACCGTCCCTTGGCACCCTACCTACAGGCACAACAGCACTGGGGATCTGTGCTTTCCCAGAGACTGAACATCTCACGGCGCACAGTCTCGGCAGAGCCTCTTTTTTTTGGAAAAGGCGAACGGTCGGATCCTTCTCCCACGAGGAAGGGCCCAGCCCTGAAAGCTCTTGCTGCTCTTCACTGTCCCTTGGCACCCTACCTACAGGCACAACAGCACTGGGGATCTGTGCTTTGCCAGAGACGGAACATCTCACGGGGCTCAGTCTCGGCAAGCCTCTTTCTGAAAAGGCGAACGGTGCGATCCTTCTCCCACGAGGAAGGGCCCAGCCCTGAAAGCTCTTGCTACTCTTCACCGCCCCTTGGCACCCTACCTACAGGCACAACAGCACTGGGGATCTGTGCTTTCCCAGAGACGGAATATCTCACGGGGCTCAGTCTCGGCAAGCCTCTTTCTGAAAAGGCGAACGGTCGGATCCTTCTCCCACGAGGAAGGGCCCAGCCCTGAAAGCTCTTGCTGCTCTTCACCGTCCCTTGTGGCCCTACCTACAGGCACAACAGCACTGGGGATCTGTGCTTTCCCAGAGACGGAACATCTCACGGGGCTCAGTCTCGGCAAGCCTCTTTCTGAAAAGGCGAACGGTCGGATCCTTCTCCCACGAGGAAGGGCCCAGCCCTGAAAGCTCTTGCTGCTCTTCACCGCCCCTTGGCACCCTACCTACAGGCACAACAGCACTGGGGATCTATGCTTTCGCAGAGACGGAACGTCTCGTAGTGCTACGCCTCGGCAGAGCCTCTTTTTTTTGGAAAAGGCGAACGGTCGGATCCTTCTCCCACGAGGAAGGGCCCAGCCCTGAAAGCTCTTGCTGCTGTTCACCGTCCCTTGGCACCCTACCTACAGGCACAACAGCACTGGGGATCTGTGCTTTCCCAGAGACGGAACATCTCACGGGGCTCAGTCTCGGCAAGCCTCTTTCTGAAAAGGCGAACGGTCGGATCCTTCTCCCACGAGGAAGGGCCCAGCCCTGAAAGCTCTTGCTGCTCTTCACCGTCCCTTGGCACCCTACCTACAGGCACAACAGCACTGGGGATCTGTGCTTTCCCAGAGACGGAACATCTCACGGCGCTCAGTCTCGGCAAGCCTCTTTCTGAAAAGGCGAACGGTCGGATCCTTCTCCCACGAGGAAGGGCCCAGCCCTGAAAGCTCTTGCTGCTCTTCACCGCCCCTTGGCACCCTACCTACAGGCACAACAGCACTGGGGATCTGTGCTTTCCCAGAGACGGAATATCTCACGGGGCTCAGTCTCGGCAAGCCTCTTTCTGAAAAGGCGAACGGTCGGATCCTTCTCCCACGAGGAAGGGCCCAGCCCTGAAAGCTCTTGCTGCTCTTCACCGTCCCTTGGCACCCTACCTACAGGCACAACAGCACTGGGGATCTGTGCTTTCCCAGAGACGGAACATCTCACGGGGCTCAGTCTCGGCAAGCCTCTTTCTGAAAAGGCGAACGGTCGGATCCTTCTCCCACGACGAAGGGCCCAGCCCTGAAAGCTCTTGCTGCTCTTCACCGCCCCTTGGCACCCTACCTACAGGCACAACAGCACTGGGGATCTGTGCTTTCCCAGAGACTGAACATCTCACGGCGCACAGTCTCGGCAGAGCCTCTTTTTTTTGGAAAAGGCGAACGGTCGGATCCTTCTCCCACGAGGAAGGGCCCAGCCCTGAAAGCTCTTGCTGCTCTTCACCGCCCCTTGGCACCCTACCTACAGGCACAACAGCACTGGGGATCTGTGCTTTCCCAGAGACGGAACATCTCACGGGGCTCAGTCTCGGCAAGCCTCTTTCTGAAAAGGCGAACGGTCGGATCCTTCTCCCACGAGGAAGGGCCCAGCCCTGAAAGCTCTTGCTGCTCTTCACCGTCCCTTGGCACCCTACCTACAGGCACAACAGCACTGGGGATCTGTGCTTTCCCAGAGACGGAACATCTCACGGCGCTCAGTCTCGGCAAGCCTCTTTCTGAAAAGGCGAACGGTCGGATACTTGTCCCACGAGGAAGGGCCCAGCCCTGAAAGCTCTTGCTGCTCTTCACCGCCCCTTGGCACCCTACCTACAGGCACAACAGCACTGGGGATCTGTGCTTTCCCAGAGACGGAACATCTCACGGGGCTCAGTCTCGGCAAGCCTCTTTCTGAAAAGACGAACGGTGCGATCCATCTCCCACGAGGAAGGGCCCAGCCCTGAAAGCTCTTGCTGCTCTTCACCGCCCCTTGGCACCCTACCTACAGGCACAACAGCACTGGGGATCTGTGCTTTCCCAGAGACGGAATATCTCACGGCGCTCAGTCTCGGCAAGCCTCTTTCTGAAAAGGCGAACGGTCGGATCCTTCTCCCACGAGGAAGGGCCCAGCCCTGAAAGCTCTTGCTGCTCTTCACCGTCCCTTGGCACCCTACCTACAGGCACAACAGCACTGGGGATCTATGCTTTCGCAGAGACGGAACGTCTCGTAGTGCTACGCCTCGGCAGAGCCTCTTTTTTTTGGAAAAGGCGAACGGTCGGATCCTTCTCCCACGAGGAAGGGCCCAGCCCTGAAAGCTCTTGCTGCTCTTCACCGTCCCTTGGCACCCTACCTACAGGCACAACAGCACTGGGGATCTGTGCTTTCCCAGAGACTGAACATCTCACGGCGCACAGTCTCGGCAGAGCCTCTTTTTTTTGGAAAAGGCGAACGGTCGGATCCTTCTCCCACGAGGAAGGGCCCAGCCCTGAAAGCTCTTGCTGCTCTTCACTGTCCCTTGGCACCCTACCTACAGGCACAACAGCACTGGGGATCTGTGCTTTGCCAGAGACGGAACATCTCACGGGGCTCAGTCTCGGCAAGCCTCTTTCTGAAAAGGCGAACGGTCGGATACTTGTCCCACGAGGAAGGGCCCAGCCCTGAAAGCTCTTGCTACACTTCACCGCCCCTTGGCACCCTACCTACAGGCACAACAGCACTGGGGATCTGTGCTTTCCCAGAGACGGAATATCTCACGGGGCTCAGTCTCGGCAAGCCTCTTTCTGAAAAGGCGAACGGTCGGATCCTTCTCCCACGAGGAAGGGCCCAGCCCTGAAAGCTCTTGCTGCTCTTCACCGTCCCTTGTGGCCCTACCTACAGGCACAACAGCACTGGGGATCTGTGCTTTCCCAGAGACGGAACATCTCACGGGGCTCAGTCTCGGCAAGCCTCTTTCTGAAAAGGCGAACGGTCGGATCCTTCTCCCACGAGGAAGGGCCCAGCCCTGAAAGCTCTTGCTGCTCTTCACCGCCCCTTGGCACCCTACCTACAGGCACAACAGCACTGGGGATCTATGCTTTCGCAGAGACGGAACGTCTCGTAGTGCTACGCCTCGGCAGAGCCTCTTTTTTTTGGAAAAGGCGAACGGTCGGATCCTTCTCCCACGAGGAAGGGCCCAGCCCTGAAAGCTCTTGCTGCTCTTCACCGTCCCTTGGCACCCTACCTACAGGCACAACAGCACTGGGGATCTGTGCTTTCCCAGAGACGGAACATCTCACGGGGCTCAGTCTCGGCAAGCCTCTTTCTGAAAAGGCGAACGGTCGGATCCTTCTCCCACGAGGAAGGGCCCAGCCCTGAAAGCTCTTGCTGCTCTTCACCGCCCCTTGGCACCCTACCTACAGGCACAACAGCACTGGGGATCTGTGCTTTCCCAGAGACGGAATATCTCACGGGGCTCAGTCTCGGCAAGCCTCTTTCTGAAAAGGCGAACGGTCGGATCCTTCTCCCACGAGGAAGGGCCCAGCCCTGAAAGCTCTTGCTGCTCTTCACCGTCCCTTGGCACCCTACCTACAGGCACAACAGCACTGGGGATCTGTGCTTTCCCAGAGACGGAACATCTCACGGGGCTCAGTCTCGGCAAGCCTCTTTCTGAAAAGGCGAACGGTCGGATCCTTCTCCCACGACGAAGGGCCCAGCCCTGAAAGCTCTTGCTGCTCTTCACCGCCCCTTGGCACCCTACCTACAGGCACAACAGCACTGGGGATCTGTGCTTTCCCAGAGACTGAACATCTCACGGCGCACAGTCTCGGCAGAGCCTCTTTTTTTTGGAAAAGGCGAACGGTCGGATCCTTCTCCCACGAGGAAGGGCCCAGCCCTGAAAGCTCTTGCTGCTCTTCACCGCCCCTTGGCACCCTACCTACAGGCACAACAGCACTGGGGATCTGTGCTTTCCCAGAGACGGAACATCTCACGGGGCTCAGTCTCGGCAAGCCTCTTTCTGAAAAGGCGAACGGTCGGATCCTTCTCCCACGAGGAAGGGCCCAGCCCTGAAAGCTCTTGCTGCTCTTCACCGTCCCTTGGCACCCTACCTACAGGCACAACAGCACTGGGGATCTGTGCTTTCCCAGAGACGGAACATCTCACGGGGCTCAGTCTCGGCAAGCCTCTTTCTGAAAAGGCGAACGGTCGGATACTTGTCCCACGAGGAAGGGCCCAGCCCTGAAAGCTCTTGCTGCTCTTCACCGCCCCTTGGCACCCTACCTACAGGCACAACAGCACTGGGGATCTGTGCTTTCCCAGAGACGGAACATCTCACGGGGCTCAGTCTCGGCAAGCCTCTTTCTGAAAAGACGAACGGTGCGATCCATCTCCCACGAGGAAGGGCCCAGCCCTGAAAGCTCTTGCTGCTCTTCACCGTCCCTTGGCACCCTACCTACAGGCACAACAGCACTGGGGATCTATGCTTTCGCAGAGACGGAACGTCTCGTAGTGCTACGCCTCGGCAGAGCCTCTTTTTTTTGGAAAAGGCGAACGGTCGGATCCTTCTCCCACGAGGAAGGGCCCAGCCCTGAAAGCTCTTGCTGCTCTTCACCGTCCCTTGGCACCCTACCTACAGGCACAACAGCACTGGGGATCTGTGCTTTCCCAGAGACTGAACATCTCACGGCGCACAGTCTCGGCAGAGCCTCTTTTTTTTGGAAAAGGCGAACGGTCGGATCCTTCTCCCACGAGGAAGGGCCCAGCCCTGAAAGCTCTTGCTGCTCTTCACCGCCCCTTGGCACCCTACCTACAGGCACAACAGCACTGGGGATCTGTGCTTTCCCAGAGACGGAACATCTCACGGGGCTCAGTCTCGGCAAGCCTCTTTCTGAAAAGGCGAACGGTCGGATCCTTCTCCCACGAGGAAGGGCCCAGCCCTGAAAGCTCTTGCTGCTCTTCACCGTCCCTTGGCACCCTACCTACAGGCACAACAGCACTGGGGATCTATGCTTTCGCAGAGACGGAACGTCTCGTAGTGCTACGCCTCGGCAGAGCCTCTTTTTTTTGGAAAAGGCGAACGGTCGGATCCTTCTCCCACGAGGAAGGGCCCAGCCCTGAAAGCTCTTGCTGCTCTTCACCGTCC
Organism: Buteo buteo; assembly: GCF_964188355.1. Classification (NCBI taxonomy): domain Eukaryota; kingdom Metazoa; phylum Chordata; class Aves; order Accipitriformes; family Accipitridae; genus Buteo; species Buteo buteo. The sequence continues at coordinate 46,052,716 of NC_134176.1, read as the reverse complement.
CTTGGCACCCTACCTACAGGCACAACAGCACTGGGGATCTGTGCTTTCCCAGAGACTGAACATCTCACGGCGCACAGTCTCGGCAGAGCCTCTTTTTTTTGGAAAAGGCGAACGGTCGGATCCTTCTCCCACGAGGAAGGGCCCAGCCCTGAAAGCTCTTGCTGCTCTTCACCGCCCCTTGGCACCCTACCTACAGGCACAACAGCACTGGGGATCTGTGCTTTCCCAGAGACGGAACATCTCACGGGGCTCAGTCTCGGCAAGCCTCTTTCTGAAAATGCGAACGGTCGGATCCTTCTCCCACGAGGAAGGGCCCAGCCCTGAAAGCTCTTGCTGCTCTTCACCGTCCCTTGGCACCCTACCTACAGGCACAACAGCACTGGGGATCTGTGCTTTCCCAGAGACGGAACATCTCACGGGGCTCAGTCTCGGCAAGCCTCTTTCTGAAAAGGCGAACGGTCGGATACTTCTCCCACGAGGAAGGGCCCAGCCCTGAAAGCTCTTGCTGCTCTTCACCGCCCCTTGGCACCCTACCTACAGGCACAACAGCACTGGGGATCTGTGCTTTCCCAGAGACGGAATATCTCACGGCACTCAGTCTCGGCAAGCCTCTTTCTGAAAAGGCGAACGGTCGGATATTTGTCCCACGAGGAAGGGCCCAGCCCTGAAAGCTCTTGCTGCTCTTCACCGTCCCTTGGCACCCTACCTACAGGCACAACAGCACTGGGGATCTATGCTTTCGCAGAGACGGAACATCTCGTAGTGCTACGCCTCGGCAGAGCCTCTTTTTTTTGGAAAAGGCGAACGGTCGGATCCTTCTCCCACGAGGAAGGGCCCAGCCCTGAAAGCTCTTGCTGCTCTTCACCGCCCCTTGGCACCCTACCTACAGGCACAACAGCACTGGGGATCTGTGCTTTCCCAGAGACGGAACATCTCACGGGGCTCAGTCTCGGCAAGCCTCTTTCTGAAAAGGCGAACGGTCGGATTCTTCTCCCACGAGGAAGGGCCCAGCCCTGAAAGCTCTTGCTGCTCTTCACTGTCCCTTGGCACCCTACCTACAGGCACAACAGCACTGGGGATCTGTGCTTTGCCAGAGACGGAACATCTCACGGGGCTCAGTCTCGGCAAGCCTCTTTCTGAAAAGGCGAACGGTGCGATCCTTCTCCCACGAGGAAGGGCCCAGCCCTGAAAGCTCTTGCTACTCTTCACCGCCCCTTGGCACCCTACCTACAGGCACAACAGCACTGGGGATCTGTGCTTTCCCAGAGACGGAATATCTCACGGGGCTCAGTCTCGGCAAGCCTCTTTCTGAAAAGGCGAACGGTCGGATCCTTCTCCCACGAGGAAGGGCCCAGCCCTGAAAGCTCTTGCTGCTCTTCACCGTCCCTTGGCACCCTACCTACAGGCACAACAGCACTGGGGATCTGTGCTTTCCCAGAGACGGAACATCTCACGGCGCTCAGTCTCGGCAAGCCTCTTTCTGAAAAGGCGAACGGTCGGATCCTTCTCCCACGAGGAAGGGCCCAGCCCTGAAAGCTCTTGCTGCTCTTCACCGCCCCTTGGCACCCTACCTACAGGCACAACAGCACTGGGGATCTGTGCTTTCCCAGAGACGGAATATCTCACGGGGCTCAGTCTCGGCAAGCCTCTTTCTGAAAAGGCGAACGGTCGGATCCTTCTCCCACGAGGAAGGGCCCAGCCCTGAAAGCTCTTGCTGCTCTTCACCGTCCCTTGGCACCCTACCTACAGGCACAACAGCACTGGGGATCTGTGCTTTCCCAGAGACGGAACATCTCACGGGGCTCAGTCTCGGCAAGCCTCTTTCTGAAAAGGCGAACGGTCGGATCCTGCTCCCACGAGGAAGGGCCCAGCCCTGAAAGCTCTTGCTGCTCTTCACCGTCCCTTGTGGCCCTACCTACAGGCACAACAGCACTGGGGATCTGTGCTTTCCCAGAGACGGAACATCTCGTGGCGCTACGCCTCGGCAGAGCCTCTTTTTTTTGGAAAAGGCGAACGGTCGGATCCTTCTCCCACGAGGAAGGGCCCAGCCCTGAAAGCTCTTGCTGCTCTTCACTGTCCCTTGGCACCCTACCTACAGGCACAACAGCACTGGGGATCTGTGCTTTCCCAGAGACGGAACATCTCACGGGGCTCAGTCTCGGCAAGCCTCTTTCTGAAAAGGCGAACGGTCGGATCCTTCTCCCACGACGAAGGGCCCAGCCCTGAAAGCTCTTGCTGCTCTTCACCGCCCCTTGGCACCCTACCTACAGGCACAACAGCACTGGGGATCTGTGCTTTCCCAGAGACTGAACATCTCACGGCGCACAGTCTCGGCAGAGCCTCTTTTTTTTGGAAAAGGCGAACGGTCGGATCCTTCTCCCACGAGGAAGGGCCCAGCCCTGAAAGCTCTTGCTGCTCTTCACCGCCCCTTGGCACCCTACCTACAGGCACAACAGCACTGGGGATCTGTGCTTTCCCAGAGACGGAACATCTCACGGGGCTCAGTCTCGGCAAGCCTCTTTCTGAAAAGGCGAACGGTCGGATCCTTCTCCCACGAGGAAGGGCCCAGCCCTGAAAGCTCTTGCTGCTCTTCACCGTCCCTTGGCACCCTACCTACAGGCACAACAGCACTGGGGATCTATGCTTTCGCAGAGACGGAACGTCTCGTAGTGCTACGCCTCGGCAGAGCCTCTTTTTTTTGGAAAAGGCGAACGGTCGGATCCTTCTCCCACGAGGAAGGGCCCAGCCCTGAAAGCTCTTGCTGCTGTTCACCGTCCCTTGGCACCCTACCTACAGGCACAACAGCACTGGGGATCTGTGCTTTCCCAGAGACGGAACATCTCACGGGGCTCAGTCTCGGCAAGCCTCTTTCTGAAAAGGCGAACGGTCGGATCCTTCTCCCACGAGGAAGGGCCCAGCCCTGAAAGCTCTTGCTGCTCTTCACCGTCCCTTGGCACCCTACCTACAGGCACAACAGCACTGGGGATCTGTGCTTTCCCAGAGACGGAACATCTCACGGCGCTCAGTCTCGGCAAGCCTCTTTCTGAAAAGGCGAACGGTCGGATCCTTCTCCCACGAGGAAGGGCCCAGCCCTGAAAGCTCTTGCTGCTCTTCACCGCCCCTTGGCACCCTACCTACAGGCACAACAGCACTGGGGATCTGTGCTTTCCCAGAGACGGAACATCTCACGGGGCTCAGTCTCGGCAAGCCTCTTTCTGAAAAGGCGAACGGTCGGATCCTTCTCCCACGAGGAAGGGCCCAGCCCTGAAAGCTCTTGCTGCTCTTCACCGTCCCTTGGCACCCTACCTACAGGCACAACAGCACTGGGGATCTGTGCTTTCCCAGAGACGGAACATCTCACGGGGCTCAGTCTCGGCAAGCCTCTTTCTGAAAAGGCGAACGGTCGGATCCTTCTCCCACGAGGAAGGGCCCAGCCCTGAAAGCTCTTGCTGCTCTTCACCGTCCCTTGTGGCCCTACCTACAGGCACAACAGCACTGGGGATCTGTGCTTTCCCAGAGACGGAACATCTCGTGGCGCTACGCCTCGGCAGAGCCTCTTTTTTTTGGAAAAGGCGAACGGTCGGATCCTTCTCCCACGAGGAAGGGCCCAGCCCTGAAAGCTCTTGCTGCTCTTCACTGTCCCTTGGCACCCTACCTACAGGCACAACAGCACTGGGGATCTGTGCTTTCCCAGAGACGGAACATCTCACGGGGCTCAGTCTCGGCAAGCCTCTTTCTGAAAAGGCGAACGGTCGGATTCTTCTCCCACGACGAAGGGCCCAGCCCTGAAAGCTCTTGCTGCTCTTCACCGCCCCTTGGCACCCTACCTACAGGCACAACAGCACTGGGGATCTGTGCTTTCCCAGAGACTGAACATCTCACGGCGCACAGTCTCGGCAGAGCCTCTTTTTTTTGGAAAAGGCGAACGGTCGGATCCTTCTCCCACGAGGAAGGGCCCAGCCCTGAAAGCTCTTGCTGCTCTTCACCGTCCCTTGGCACCCTACCTACAGGCACAACAGCACTGGGGATCTGTGCTTTCCCAGAGACGGAACATCTCACGGGGCTCAGTCTCGGCAAGCCTCTTTCTGAAAAGGCGAACGGTCGGATCCTTCTCCCACGAGGAAGGGCCCAGCCCTGAAAGCTCTTGCTGCTCTTCACCGTCCCTTGGCACCCTACCTACAGGCACAACAGCACTGGGGATCTGTGCTTTCCCAGAGACGGAACATCTCACGGGGCTCAGTCTCGGCAAGCCTCTTTCTGAAAAGGCGAACGGTCGGATCCTTCTCCCACGAGGAAGGGCCCAGCCCTGAAAGCTCTTGCTGCTCTTCACCGCCCCTTGGCACCCTACCTACAGGCACAACAGCACTGGGGATCTGTGCTTTCCCAGAGACGGAACATCTCACGGGGCTCAGTCTCGGCAAGCCTCTTTCTGAAAAGGCGAACGGTCGGATATTTGTCCCACGAGGAAGGGCCCAACCCTGAAAGCTCTTGCTTCTCTTCACCGTCCCTTGTGGCCCTACCTACAGGCACAACAGCACTGGGGATCTGTGCTTTCCCAGAGACGGAACATCTCACGGGGCTCAGTCTCGGCAAGCCTCTTTCTGAAAAGGCGAACGGTCGGATCCTTCTCCCACGAGGAAGGGCCCAGCCCTGAAAGCTCTTGCTGCTCTTCACCGTCCCTTGGCACCCTACCTACAGGCACAACAGCACTGGGGATCTATGCTTTCGCAGAGACGGAACATCTCGTAGTGCTACGCCTCGGCAGAGCCTCTTTTTTTTGGAAAAGGCGAACGGTCGGATCCTTCTCCCACGAGGAAGGGCCCAGCCCTGAAAGCTCTTGCTGCTCTTCACCGCCCCTTGGCACCCTACCTACAGGCACAACAGCACTGGGGATCTGTGCTTTCCCAGAGACGGAACATCTCACGGGGCTCAGTCTCGGCAAGCCTCTTTCTGAAAAGGCGAACGGTGCGATCCTTCTCCCACGAGGAAGGGCCCAGCCCTGAAAGCTCTTGCTACTCTTCACCGCCCCTTGGCACCCTACCTACAGGCACAACAGCACTGGGGATCTGTGCTTTGCCAGAGACGGAACATCTCACGGGGCTCAGTCTCGGCAAGCCTCTTTCTGAAAAGGCGAACGGTCGGATCCTTCTCCCACGAGGAAGGGCCCAGCCCTGAAAGCTCTTGCTGCTCTTCACCGCCCCTTGGCACCCTACCTACAGGCACAACAGCACTGGGGATCTGTGCTTTCCCAGAGACGGAACATCTCGTGGCGCTACGCCTCGGCAGAGCCTCTTTTTTCTGGAAAAGGCGAACGGTCGGATCCTTCTCCCACGAGGAAGGGCCCAGCCCTGAAAGCTCTTGCTGCTCTTCACCGCCCCTTGGCACCCTACCTACAGGCACAACAGCACTGGGGATCTGTGCTTTCCCAGAGACGGAATATCTCACGGGGCTCAGTCTCGGCAAGCCTCTTTCTGAAAAGGCGAACGGTCGGATACTTGTCCCACGAGGAAGGGCCCAGCCCTGAAAGCTCTTGCTGCTCTTCACCGTCCCTTGGCACCCTACCTACAGGCACAACAGCACTGGGGATCTGTGCTTTCCCAGAGACGGAACATCTCACGGCGCTCAGTCTCGGCAAGCCTCTTTCTGAAAAGGCGAACGGTCGGATACTTGTCCCACGAGGAAGGGCCCAGCCCTGAAAGCTCTTGCTGCTCTTCACCGCCCCTTGGCACCCTACCTACAGGCACAACAGCACTGGGGATCTGTGCTTTCCCAGAGACGGAACATCTCACGGGGCTCAGTCTCGGCAAGCCTCTTTCTGAAAAGACGAACGGTGCGATCCATCTCCCACGAGGAAGGGCCCAGCCCTGAAAGCTCTTGCTGCTCTTCACCGCCCCTTGGCACCCTACCTACAGGCACAACAGCACTGGGGATCTGTGCTTTCCCAGAGACGGAACATCTCACGGGGCTCAGTCTCGGCAAGCCTCTTTCTGAAAAGGCGAACGGTCGGATCCTTCTCCCACGAGGAAGGGCCCAGCCCTGAAAGCTCTTGCTGCTCTTCACCGTCCCTTGGCACCCTACCTACAGGCACAACAGCACTGGGGATCTGTGCTTTCCCAGAGACGGAACATCTCACGGCGCTCAGTCTCGGCAAGCCTCTTTCTGAAAAGGCGAACGGTCGGATACTTGTCCCACGAGGAAGGGCCCAGCCCTGAAAGCTCTTGCTGCTCTTCACCGCCCCTTGGCACCCTACCTACAGGCACAACAGCACTGGGGATCTGTGCTTTCCCAGAGACGGAACATCTCACGGGGCTCAGTCTCGGCAAGCCTCTTTCTGAAAAGACGAACGGTGCGATCCATCTCCCACGAGGAAGGGCCCAGCCCTGAAAGCTCTTGCTGCTCTTCACCGCCCCTTGGCACCCTACCTACAGGCACAACAGCACTGGGGATCTGTGCTTTCCCAGAGACGGAATATCTCACGGCGCTCAGTCTCGGCAAGCCTCTTTCTGAAAAGGCGAACGGTCGGATCCTTCTCCCACGAGGAAGGGCCCAGCCCTGAAAGCTCTTGCTGCTCTTCACCGTCCCTTGGCACCCTACCTACAGGCACAACAGCACTGGGGATCTATGCTTTCGCAGAGACGGAACGTCTCGTAGTGCTACGCCTCGGCAGAGCCTCTTTTTTTTGGAAAAGGCGAACGGTCGGATCCTTCTCCCACGAGGAAGGGCCCAGCCCTGAAAGCTCTTGCTGCTCTTCACCGTCCCTTGGCACCCTACCTACAGGCACAACAGCACTGGGGATCTGTGCTTTCCCAGAGACTGAACATCTCACGGCGCACAGTCTCGGCAGAGCCTCTTTTTTTTGGAAAAGGCGAACGGTCGGATCCTTCTCCCACGAGGAAGGGCCCAGCCCTGAAAGCTCTTGCTGCTCTTCACTGTCCCTTGGCACCCTACCTACAGGCACAACAGCACTGGGGATCTGTGCTTTGCCAGAGACGGAACATCTCACGGGGCTCAGTCTCGGCAAGCCTCTTTCTGAAAAGGCGAACGGTGCGATCCTTCTCCCACGAGGAAGGGCCCAGCCCTGAAAGCTCTTGCTACTCTTCACCGCCCCTTGGCACCCTACCTACAGGCACAACAGCACTGGGGATCTGTGCTTTCCCAGAGACGGAATATCTCACGGGGCTCAGTCTCGGCAAGCCTCTTTCTGAAAAGGCGAACGGTCGGATCCTTCTCCCACGAGGAAGGGACCAGCCCTGAAAGCTCTTGCTGCTCTTCACCGTCCCTTGTGGCCCTACCTACAGGCACAACAGCACTGGGGATCTGTGCTTTCCCAGAGACGGAACATCTCACGGGGCTCAGTCTCGGCAAGCCTCTTTCTGAAAAGGCGAACGGTCGGATCCTTCTCCCACGAGGAAGGGCCCAGCCCTGAAAGCTCTTGCTGCTCTTCACCGCCCCTTGGCACCCTACCTACAGGCACAACAGCACTGGGGATCTATGCTTTCGCAGAGACGGAACGTCTCGTAGTGCTACGCCTCGGCAGAGCCTCTTTTTTTTGGAAAAGGCGAACGGTCGGATCCTTCTCCCACGAGGAAGGGCCCAGCCCTGAAAGCTCTTGCTGCTGTTCACCGTCCCTTGGCACCCTACCTACAGGCACAACAGCACTGGGGATCTGTGCTTTCCCAGAGACGGAACATCTCACGGGGCTCAGTCTCGGCAAGCCTCTTTCTGAAAAGGCGAACGGTCGGATCCTTCTCCCACGAGGAAGGGCCCAGCCCTGAAAGCTCTTGCTGCTCTTCACCGTCCCTTGGCACCCTACCTACAGGCACAACAGCACTGGGGATCTGTGCTTTCCCAGAGACGGAACATCTCACGGCGCTCAGTCTCGGCAAGCCTCTTTCTGAAAAGGCGAACGGTCGGATCCTTCTCCCACGAGGAAGGGCCCAGCCCTGAAAGCTCTTGCTGCTCTTCACCGCCCCTTGGCACCCTACCTACAGGCACAACAGCACTGGGGATCTGTGCTTTCCCAGAGACGGAATATCTCACGGGGCTCAGTCTCGGCAAGCCTCTTTCTGAAAAGGCGAACGGTCGGATCCTTCTCCCACGAGGAAGGGCCCAGCCCTGAAAGCTCTTGCTGCTCTTCACCGTCCCTTGGCACCCTACCTACAGGCACAACAGCACTGGGGATCTGTGCTTTCCCAGAGACGGAACATCTCACGGCGCTCAGTCTCGGCAAGCCTCTTTCTGAAAAGGCGAACGGTCGGATACTTGTCCCACGAGGAAGGGCCCAGCCCTGAAAGCTCTTGCTGCTCTTCACCGCCCCTTGGCACCCTACCTACAGGCACAACAGCACTGGGGATCTGTGCTTTCCCAGAGACGGAACATCTCACGGGGCTCAGTCTCGGCAAGCCTCTTTCTGAAAAGACGAACGGTGCGATACATCTCCCACGAGGAAGGGCCCAGCCCTGAAAGCTCTTGCTGCTCTTCACCGCCCCTTGGCACCCTACCTACAGGCACAACAGCACTGGGGATCTGTGCTTTCCCAGAGACGGAATATCTCACGGCGCTCAGTCTCGGCAAGCCTCTTTCTGAAAAGGCGAACGGTCGGATCCTTCTCCCACGAGGAAGGGCCCAGCCCTGAAAGCTCTTGCTGCTCTTCACCGTCCCTTGGCACCCTACCTACAGGCACAACAGCACTGGGGATCTATGCTTTCGCAGAGACGGAACGTCTCGTAGTGCTACGCCTCGGCAGAGCCTCTTTTTTTTGGAAAAGGCGAACGGTCGGATCCTTCTCCCACGAGGAAGGGCCCAGCCCTGAAAGCTCTTGCTGCTCTTCACCGTCCCTTGGCACCCTACCTACAGGCACAACAGCACTGGGGATCTGTGCTTTCCCAGAGACTGAACATCTCACGGCGCACAGTCTCGGCAGAGCCTCTTTTTTTTGGAAAAGGCGAACGGTCGGATCCTTCTCCCACGAGGAAGGGCCCAGCCCTGAAAGCTCTTGCTGCTCTTCACTGTCCCTTGGCACCCTACCTACAGGCACAACAGCACTGGGGATCTGTGCTTTGCCAGAGACGGAACATCTCACGGGGCTCAGTCTCGGCAAGCCTCTTTCTGAAAAGGCGAACGGTGCGATCCTTCTCCCACGAGGAAGGGCCCAGCCCTGAAAGCTCTTGCTACTCTTCACCGCCCCTTGGCACCCTACCTACAGGCACAACAGCACTGGGGATCTGTGCTTTCCCAGAGACGGAATATCTCACGGGGCTCAGTCTCGGCAAGCCTCTTTCTGAAAAGGCGAACGGTCGGATCCTTCTCCCACGAGGAAGGGACCAGCCCTGAAAGCTCTTGCTGCTCTTCACCGTCCCTTGTGGCCCTACCTACAGGCACAACAGCACTGGGGATCTGTGCTTTCCCAGAGACGGAACATCTCACGGGGCTCAGTCTCGGCAAGCCTCTTTCTGAAAAGGCGAACGGTCGGATCCTTCTCCCACGAGGAAGGGCCCAGCCCTGAAAGCTCTTGCTGCTCTTCACCGCCCCTTGGCACCCTACCTACAGGCACAACAGCACTGGGGATCTATGCTTTCGCAGAGACGGAACGTCTCGTAGTGCTACGCCTCGGCAGAGCCTCTTTTTTTTGGAAAAGGCGAACGGTCGGATCCTTCTCCCACGAGGAAGGGCCCAGCCCTGAAAGCTCTTGCTGCTGTTCACCGTCCCTTGGCACCCTACCTACAGGCACAACAGCACTGGGGATCTGTGCTTTCCCAGAGACGGAACATCTCACGGGGCTCAGTCTCGGCAAGCCTCTTTCTGAAAAGGCGAACGGTCGGATCCTTCTCCCACGAGGAAGGGCCCAGCCCTGAAAGCTCTTGCTGCTCTTCACCGTCCCTTGGCACCCTACCTACAGGCACAACAGCACTGGGGATCTGTGCTTTCCCAGAGACGGAACATCTCACGGCGCTCAGTCTCGGCAAGCCTCTTTCTGAAAAGGCGAACGGTCGGATCCTTCTCCCACGAGGAAGGGCCCAGCCCTGAAAGCTCTTGCTGCTCTTCACCGCCCCTTGGCACCCTACCTACAGGCACAACAGCACTGGGGATCTGTGCTTTCCCAGAGACGGAATATCTCACGGGGCTCAGTCTCGGCAAGCCTCTTTCTGAAAAGGCGAACGGTCGGATCCTTCTCCCACGAGGAAGGGCCCAGCCCTGAAAGCTCTTGCTGCTCTTCACCGTCCCTTGGCACCCTACCTACAGGCACAACAGCACTGGGGATCTGTGCTTTCCCAGAGACGGAACATCTCACGGGGCTCAGTCTCGGCAAGCCTCTTTCTGAAAAGGCGAACGGTCGGATCCTTCTCCCACGACGAAGGGCCCAGCCCTGAAAGCTCTTGCTGCTCTTCACCGCCCCTTGGCACCCTACCTACAGGCACAACAGCACTGGGGATCTGTGCTTTCCCAGAGACTGAACATCTCACGGCGCACAGTCTCGGCAGAGCCTCTTTTTTTTGGAAAAGGCGAACGGTCGGATCCTTCTCCCACGAGGAAGGGCCCAGCCCTGAAAGCTCTTGCTGCTCTTCACCGCCCCTTGGCACCCTACCTACAGGCACAACAGCACTGGGGATCTGTGCTTTCCCAGAGACGGAACATCTCACGGGGCTCAGTCTCGGCAAGCCTCTTTCTGAAAAGGCGAACGGTCGGATCCTTCTCCCACGAGGAAGGGCCCAGCCCTGAAAGCTCTTGCTGCTCTTCACCGTCCCTTGGCACCCTACCTACAGGCACAACAGCACTGGGGATCTGTGCTTTCCCAGAGACGGAACATCTCACGGCGCTCAGTCTCGGCAAGCCTCTTTCTGAAAAGGCGAACGGTCGGATACTTGTCCCACGAGGAAGGGCCCAGCCCTGAAAGCTCTTGCTGCTCTTCACCGCCCCTTGGCACCCTACCTACAGGCACAACAGCACTGGGGATCTGTGCTTTCCCAGAGACGGAACATCTCACGGGGCTCAGTCTCGGCAAGCCTCTTTCTGAAAAGACGAACGGTGCGATCCATCTCCCACGAGGAAGGGCCCAGCCCTGAAAGCTCTTGCTGCTCTTCACCGCCCCTTGGCACCCTACCTACAGGCACAACAGCACTGGGGATCTGTGCTTTCCCAGAGACGGAATATCTCACGGCGCTCAGTCTCGGCAAGCCTCTTTCTGAAAAGGCGAACGGTCGGATCCTTCTCCCACGAGGAAGGGCCCAGCCCTGAAAGCTCTTGCTGCTCTTCACCGTCCCTTGGCACCCTACCTACAGGCACAACAGCACTGGGGATCTATGCTTTCGCAGAGACGGAACGTCTCGTAGTGCTACGCCTCGGCAGAGCCTCTTTTTTTTGGAAAAGGCGAACGGTCGGATCCTTCTCCCACGAGGAAGGGCCCAGCCCTGAAAGCTCTTGCTGCTCTTCACCGTCCCTTGGCACCCTACCTACAGGCACAACAGCACTGGGGATCTGTGCTTTCCCAGAGACTGAACATCTCACGGCGCACAGTCTCGGCAGAGCCTCTTTTTTTTGGAAAAGGCGAACGGTCGGATCCTTCTCCCACGAGGAAGGGCCCAGCCCTGAAAGCTCTTGCTGCTCTTCACTGTCCCTTGGCACCCTACCTACAGGCACAACAGCACTGGGGATCTGTGCTTTGCCAGAGACGGAACATCTCACGGGGCTCAGTCTCGGCAAGCCTCTTTCTGAAAAGGCGAACGGTCGGATACTTGTCCCACGAGGAAGGGCCCAGCCCTGAAAGCTCTTGCTACTCTTCACCGCCCCTTGGCACCCTACCTACAGGCACAACAGCACTGGGGATCTGTGCTTTCCCAGAGACGGAATATCTCACGGGGCTCAGTCTCGGCAAGCCTCTTTCTGAAAAGGCGAACGGTCGGATCCTTCTCCCACGAGGAAGGGCCCAGCCCTGAAAGCTCTTGCTGCTCTTCACCGTCCCTTGTGGCCCTACCTACAGGCACAACAGCACTGGGGATCTGTGCTTTCCCAGAGACGGAACATCTCACGGGGCTCAGTCTCGGCAAGCCTCTTTCTGAAAAGGCGAACGGTCGGATCCTTCTCCCACGAGGAAGGGCCCAGCCCTGAAAGCTCTTGCTGCTCTTCACCGTCCCTTGTGGCCCTACCTACAGGCACAACAGCACTGGGGATCTATGCTTTCGCAGAGACGGAACGTCTCGTAGTGCTACGCCTCGGCAGAGCCTCTTTTTTTTGGAAAAGGCGAACGGTCGGATCCTTCTCCCACGAGGAAGGGCCCAGCCCTGAAAGCTCTTGCTGCTCTTCACCGTCCCTTGGCACCCTACCTACAGGCACAACAGCACTGGGGATCTGTGCTTTCCCAGAGACGGAACATCTCACGGGGCTCAGTCTCGGCAAGCCTCTTTCTGAAAAGGCGAACGGTCGGATCCTTCTCCCACGAGGAAGGGCCCAGCCCTGAAAGCTCTTGCTGCTCTTCACCGTCCCTTGGCACCCTACCTACAGGCACAACAGCACTGGGGATCTGTGCTTTCCCAGAGACGGAACATCTCACGGCGCTCAGTCTCGGCAAGCCTCTTTCTGAAAAGGCGAACGGTCGGATCCTTCTCCCACGAGGAAGGGCCCAGCCCTGAAAGCTCTTGCTGCTCTTCACCGCCCCTTGGCACCCTACCTACAGGCACAACAGCACTGGGGATCTGTGCTTTCCCAGAGACGGAATATCTCACGGGGCTCAGTCTCGGCAAGCCTCTTTCTGAAAAGGCGAACGGTCGGATCCTTCTCCCACGAGGAAGGGCCCAGCCCTGAAAGCTCTTGCTGCTCTTCACCGTCCCTTGGCACCCTACCTACAGGCACAACAGCACTGGGGATCTGTGCTTTCCCAGAGACGGAACATCTCACGGGGCTCAGTCTCGGCAAGCCTCTTTCTGAAAAGGCGAACGGTCGGATCCTTCTCCCACGACGAAGGGCCCAGCCCTGAAAGCTCTTGCTGCTCTTCACCGCCCCTTGGCACCCTACCTACAGGCACAACAGCACTGGGGATCTGTGCTTTCCCAGAGACTGAACATCTCACGGCGCACAGTCTCGGCAGAGCCTCTTTTTTTTGGAAAAGGCGAACGGTCGGATCCTTCTCCCACGAGGAAGGGCCCAGCCCTGAAAGCTCTTGCTGCTCTTCACCGCCCCTTGGCACCCTACCTACAGGCACAACAGCACTGGGGATCTGTGCTTTCCCAGAGACGGAACATCTCACGGGGCTCAGTCTCGGCAAGCCTCTTTCTGAAAAGGCGAACGGTCGGATCCTTCTCCCACGAGGAAGGGCCCAGCCCTGAAAGCTCTTGCTGCTCTTCACCGTCCCTTGGCACCCTACCTACAGGCACAACAGCACTGGGGATCTGTGCTTTCCCAGAGACGGAACATCTCACGGGGCTCAGTCTCGGCAAGCCTCTTTCTGAAAAGGCGAACGGTCGGATACTTGTCCCACGAGGAAGGGCCCAGCCCTGAAAGCTCTTGCTGCTCTTCACCGCCCCTTGGCACCCTACCTACAGGCACAACAGCACTGGGGATCTGTGCTTTCCCAGAGACGGAACATCTCACGGGGCTCAGTCTCGGCAAGCCTCTTTCTGAAAAGACGAACGGTGCGATCCATCTCCCACGAGGAAGGGCCCAGCCCTGAAAGCTCTTGCTGCTCTTCACCGTCCCTTGGCACCCTACCTACAGGCACAACAGCACTGGGGATCTATGCTTTCGCAGAGACGGAACGTCTCGTAGTGCTACGCCTCGGCAGAGCCTCTTTTTTTTGGAAAAGGCGAACGGTCGGATCCTTCTCCCACGAGGAAGGGCCCAGCCCTGAAAGCTCTTGCTGCTCTTCACCGTCCCTTGGCACCCTACCTACAGGCACAACAGCACTGGGGATCTGTGCTTTCCCAGAGACTGAACATCTCACGGCGCACAGTCTCGGCAGAGCCTCTTTTTTTTGGAAAAGGCGAACGGTCGGATCCTTCTCCCACGAGGAAGGGCCCAGCCCTGAAAGCTCTTGCTGCTCTTCACCGCCCCTTGGCACCCTACCTACAGGCACAACAGCACTGGGGATCTGTGCTTTCCCAGAGACGGAACATCTCACGGGGCTCAGTCTCGGCAAGCCTCTTTCTGAAAAGGCGAACGGTCGGATCCTTCTCCCACGAGGAAGGGCCCAGCCCTGAAAGCTCTTGCTGCTCTTCACCGTCCCTTGGCACCCTACCTACAGGCACAACAGCACTGGGGATCTATGCTTTCGCAGAGACGGAACGTCTCGTAGTGCTACGCCTCGGCAGAGCCTCTTTTTTTTGGAAAAGGCGAACGGTCGGATCCTTCTCCCACGAGGAAGGGCCCAGCCCTGAAAGCTCTTGCTGCTCTTCACCGTCCCTTGGCACCCTACCTACAGGCACAACAGCACTGGGGATCTGTGCTTTCCCAGAGACTGAACATCTCACGGCGCACAGTCTCGGCAGAGCCTCTTTTTTTTGGAAAAGGCGAACGGTCGGATCCTTCTCCCACGAGGAAGGGCCCAGCCCTGAAAGCTCTTGCTGCTCTTCACCGCCCCTTGGCACCCTACCTACAGGCACAACAGCACTGGGGATCTGTGCTTTCCCAGAGACGGAACATCTCACGGGGCTCAGTCTCGGCAAGCCTCTTTCTGAAAATGCGAACGGTCGGATCCTTCTCCCACGAGGAAGGGCCCAGCCCTGAAAGCTCTTGCTGCTCTTCACCGTCCCTTGGCACCCTACCTACAGGCACAACAGCACTGGGGATCTGTGCTTTCCCAGAGACGGAACATCTCACGGGGCTCAGTCTCGGCAAGCCTCTTTCTGAAAAGGCGAACGGTCGGATACTTCTCCCACGAGGAAGGGCCCAGCCCTGAAAGCTCTTGCTGCTCTTCACCGCCCCTTGGCACCCTACC